>NC_057712.1:42486643-42488225 GCF_004010195.1 Chiloscyllium plagiosum
GTACACAATTAACAAATTCCTCTCCATCTAAACCCTTAACACTATGGCAGTCCCAGTCTATGTTTGGAAAGTTAAAATCCCCTGCCATAACCACCCTATTATTCTTACAGATAGCTGAGATCTCCTGACAAGTTTGTTTCTCAATTTCCCTCTGACTGTTAGAGGATCTATAATACATTCCCAATAAGGTGATCATCCCTTTCTTATTTCTCAGTTCCACTCAAATAACCTCCCTGGATGTATTTCTGGGAATACCCTCCCTCAGCACAGCTGTACTGCTATCCCTTATCAAAAATGCCACTCCCCATCCTCTCCTGCCTCCCTTTCTATCCTTCCTAAAGCATTTGTATCCTGGAACATTAAGCTGCCAGTCCTGCCCATCCCTGAGCCATGTTTCTGTAATTGCTATGATATCCCAGTCCTATGTTCCTAACCATGCCCTGAGTTCATCTGTCTTCCCTGCTGGGCCTCTTGCATGGAAATAAATGCAGTTTAATTTATTAGTCCTATCTTGGCCCTGACTGTTTGACTTGCTTCTGTTCTCAACTGTACCAGTCTCAGATCGATCTCTTTCCTCACTATCTCCCTGGGTCCCATTCCACCCAACCCCCCCCACCTTACTAGTTTAAATCCTCCCGAGCAGTTCTAGCAAATCTGGACATTTTGCAAGATGTCACCATCAATTTCCCTACAGTCTATATCTTCCATATCCTTTTCCACAGTAAATACTGATGCAAAATACTCATTTAGTATCTCACCCATTTTCTGCGGTTTCACACAAAGGCCACCTTGCTGATCTTTAAGGGGCCCTACTACAGTCTATATCTTCCATATCCTTTTCCACAGTAAATACTGATGCAAAATACTCAGTATCTCCCCCATTTTCTGCGGTTTCACACAAAGGCCACCTTGCTGATCTTTAAGGGGCCCTATTCTATCCATAGTTACCATTTTGTCCTTTATGTATTTGTAAAAACTCTTTGGATTCTCCTTAATTCTATTTGCCAAAGCTATCTCATTTCTCCTTTTTGCCCTCCTGATTTCTCTCTTAAGTATACTCCTATTGCCTTTATATTCTTCGAAGGATTCACTTGATCTATCCTGTCTGTACCTTACATATGCTTCCTTCTTTTTTCTTAATCAAAGCCTCAATTTCTTTAGTCATCCAGCATTCCCTATACCTACCAGCCTTTCCTTTCACCCTGACAGGAATATACTTTCTCTGGATTCTCGTTGTCTCATTTCTGAAGGCTTGCCATTTTCCAGCCAACCCTTTACGCGTGAACATCTGCCCCCAATCAGCTTTCGAAAGTTCTTGCCTAATACCATCAAAATTGGCCTTTCTTCAATTTAGAACTTCAACTTTTAGATCTGGTCTATCCTTCTCCATCATTATTTTAAATCTAATAGAATTATGGTTGTTGGCCCAAAGTGCTTCCCCACTGATACCTCAGTCACCTGCCCTGCCTTATTTCCCAAGAGTAGGTCAAGTTTTGCACTAGGTACCTCCACATACTGAATCAGAAAATTGTCTTGTACACACTTAACAAATTCCTCTCTATCTAAACCCTTAACACTATGG
>NC_057712.1:42488852-42529862 GCF_004010195.1 Chiloscyllium plagiosum
CACCTTACTAGTTTAAATCCTCCCGAGCAGTTCTAGCAAATTTCCCTGCCAGTATATTAGTCCCCTTCCAATTTAGGTGCAATCCGTCCTTCTTGTACAGGTCACTTCTACCCCAAAAGTGGTAGATTGATCCAAAAATATGAATCCTTCTCCCATATACCAGCTCCTCAGCCATGCATTCATCTGCTCTATCCTCCTATTCCTGCCCTCACTAGTCCGTAGCACCAGCAGTAATCCAGATATTACTGCTCTCGAGGTGTGGAGCTCCCATTGGGTTTCCTGTATACCATGAGCCGGAATACCACCAAATACACAGGGCGGACCCAGGGGGTTCCAATTACACACTCTGCCGCGTCTGGTGGGTGGTACCACAGGTATCCTGGGTACATTGTTTTCCCTTGTAGCTGCATTACATTTTTATATGCAGTCTTGATAATGCTTATACATAATAGACAAACACCAGAAGGGCCGCTGCCTTGGAATAGCCACTCCACTGCACTTCCTAAAAAACAGAACACGAGTAACTTCTGAAAGTATGTTTGTCTAATGTCTGACATCGTGTGCTCCATAACATTTTAAAATTGTCCAATTGTCATCCATTTCTGACTCCCTATTTAAAAAAAAAGTGGCAGTAGAATAAATGTGCCCCATACGCAGGATATAGTGTAGAGGGATGGTTTTCTCACCCAGTGTGAATGGATGCTTAGCAGTGATGGGAGCTGTTCCTGACTAGCTGCCATATGTAAGCTTGTGCACTCATGTGGCTGGGAGTTGTAAAGCTACTTCCATTATGGGGTTGCCCCATCATCCTCATGGTATAAACCACAGCCTGTTTTCACCCCAGCTGTTGCTGCCAGGATGGTACCCTAGATGTTGGTCCTTCTTCCCAGACTTAGAGTCATAGAGTTGCACCGTTCAGAAACAGACCCTTCAGTTCCAACTCGTCCATGCCGACTAGATTTCCTAAATTAATCTAATCCCATCTGCCAGTATTTGACCCAGATCCCTCTGAACCATTCCTTTCATATACTCATTCAGATGCCTTTTAAATGTTGTAATTCTACTAGCCTCCAGGACCTCTTCTGGCAGCTCATTCTATATTTTCACCAACCTCTGCCTGAAACATTTATCCCTCAGGTTCTTTATAAAGCTTTCCCCTCTCACCTTAAATCTATGTTCTCTAGCTTTGGACTCCCCTACCCTGGGGAAAAGACCATTGGTGTTTTACCCTATTCATGCCCCTCATGATTTTACAAGTCTCTTTAAGGTTACCCCTCAAACTTCAACATTCCAGGGAAATAGCCCCAGCCTATTCAGAATCAACTATAGATCAAATCCTCCAACCCTGGCAATATCTTTGTAAAGCTTTTCTGCATCCTTTCAAGTTTCACAACATACAGGATGGAAACCAGAATTCATAGATTAGATTAGATTACTTACAGTGTGGAAACAGGCCCTTCGGCCCAGCAAGTCCACACTGCCCCGCCGAAGCGCAACCCACCCATACATTTACCCCTTACCTAACACTACGGGCATTTAGCATGGCCAATTTTCCTGACCTGCACATCTTTGGACTGTGGGAGGAAACCGGAGCACCCGGAGGAAACCCTTGCAGACACATGCAAACTCCACACAGTCAGTCGCCTGAGGCGGGAATTGAACCCAGGTCTCTGGTGCTGTGAGGCAGCAGTGCTAACCACTGTGCCACCCATAAAATTGTAGAATATCTACAGTGTGGAAACACGTAATTTGGTCCAACAAATCCACACTGACCATCCGAAGAGTATCCCACCCAGACCCATTCCCATACTCTATGACTCCACATTTCCCATGACTAATGCACCTAACCTACATATTGGCAATTTAGCATGGCCAATTCACCTAACCTGTATATCTTTGGACAGTGGGAAGAAACCAGAGCACCCAGAGGAAATCCATGCCTGTGGGAGGAAACCGGAGCACCCGGAGGAAACCCATGCAGACACGGGGAGAACGTGCAAACTCCACACAGTCAGTCGCCTGAGGCGGGAATTGAACCCAGGTCTCTGGCGCTGTGAGGCAGCAGTGCTAACCGCTGTGTCACCGTGCCGCCCATAAAATTGTAGAATATCTACAGTGTGGAAACATGTAATTTGGTCCAACAAATCCACACTGACCATCCGAAGAGTATCCCACCCAGACCCATTCCCATAATCTATGACTCCACATTTCCCATGACTAATGCACCTAACCTTCCTGAAGAAGGGCTAATGCCCGAAACGTCGATTCTACTGTTCCCTAGATGCTGCCTGACCTGCTGCGCTTCTCCAGCAACACATTTCCACCCATGACTAATGCACCTAACCTACATATCCTTGAACACTATTGGCAATTTAGCATGGCCAATTCACCTAACCTGTATATCTTTGGACAGTGGGAAGAAACCAGAGCACCCAGAGGAAATCCATGCAGACACAGGGAAAATGTGCAAACTCCACACAAACAGTCACCCAAGGCTGGAATCGAACCCAGGTGCCTGGCACTGTGAGGCAGCAAATGGCTAAAACCCACTCAGAACACGGCCCACAGCCTGCTCCAGCCAGGAATACCGTATGCACACAATATCCCAACAGTGGCCTAACCAATGTCCCGTACAGTTGCAACATGACCTCCCAACTCATCCACTCAATGCACTGACCAATAACAACAAGTGTACCAAATGCCTTCTTCACTAGTCTCTCTATCTCTATCTCTACTTTCAATGAACTATGAACCTGTACTCTAAGGTCTCTTTGTTCAACAACACTCCCGAGAACCTTATCAGTAATTGTCAAAGTCCTGCCCTGATTCGCCCTACCAAAATGCAGCATCTCACATTTATCTAAATTAAATTCCATCTTCCACTCCTTGGCCCATGAGCCCATTTAATCAAGTTCCTGTTGTACTCTGAGATAAGCTTCTTTACTGTCCACTGCCCCACCAATTTTGGTGTCATCTACAAAAATCTTAGGTGCCTTGCAGTCCTGAATGAAATGACTAGTTCGACCACTTTTTTCTGGGGACAGGGGATTTATATAGACAGGAAGTCTGTCTGGCACTCCTTGTGGTATTCCTGTCCCTTCCTTTGTTTCTCCAGTTGAAGAGGAGCTATAAGAAGTCTGGACTACTCCATTCTTGATGAAGGACTTTTGCCCAAATCATCGATTTTCCTGCTCCTCAGATACTGCCTGACCTGCTGTGCTTTTCCAGCACCACTCTAATCTAAACTCTGGTTTCCAGCATCTGCAGTCCTCACTTTTGCCTACCCTTATGTAGACTGATTTTCTGCTTGATTGATGTGCCCTTAAGTTCATTTCCCATACATGACTAATTAGCGGAGGACCCAAGCCTCATTACAGGAGGTATCAGAGGGGCTGAGTCCTAGTCATGCATCCCTCCCTCTTTCAGAGGCATGGGAGACAAGGATTCAGACCCAACCTTCCCATTGTTCATCGTTAAGGGAGGTGTGGGTCATGTCGCTGAAAACCTGGACAAATTGGACCAGTCCCCAGGCAAAGCTGGTGGGGAGTCCCCTTGTTGTAATTGGCAGTTGTGTAGCGCCTCTATGGGGTCTGCCTTATCCTTCCCTATAGCAGTGAGGACTGCTGTCTTTATCTTGTCAAGGGTCCCCCTCTCCAGTTGATCCTTTGGTAGGGCTGAATGGACGGCTAGATTAAGCACGCAGTGATTAATTTGGTTTGCTCAGTGGCATCCATCTATAGAAGACTGTTGGTAGATCACATGAAAAAATGCATCTGGGTCTGAGGTGGAATCAAAGAGAATCAGTGAAATAACTCCTCAGAGGCTGGTATCCCATCACCAAGTCACTCTTTATTTGCACGTGCATAGTACTTGACACTGATCCAGCTTTCTTAGAGCCAGCTCTCAGAGTGAGCAGAACCTCTGACAATCCTGTCTATATCTGTCAGCCAGGGCTCCCTAATTGGGGCCGTTAATTGGGTTCAATCAGAAAATGCATATTCTAAGAGGTCCGCCTGGCTGACCTCCTTACAATCACTACATTCCTCCCCTTCTGAGTCCAGGACATCAGTCGGTTCGTTTTTTTGTAGCTCCTCCTGGGGCGTTTTAGCACAAGGTCAGGTTCCTCCAACTTACCTCTGACATGAACAGCATGTAACGCGTAATAGCTCACCTCTTGCACCCGGAGTGGGTCAGAAGAAGTTCATTCTCCTCTTCACGTGGCAAAAGCATCAAGACAGCAACATCTGCTGTCTCCATCTTAGAATCTGAGGTATCTTCAACTCTTGATGGAGAGAGAGAGAAAACCCATTTGTTCTGGAACAGTCAGAAAGTTCGTTGAGGATTCAGGCTCACTTTGCTCCTACACCATTTGCGAGTTTGCAGCTTTTGTACGGTCCATGTGCTTATTCACACCTACCCAAACTTTATATATTACTGGATCTGACCTCACGTTTACCATGCATCTTACCCACGCAGTATCATTTCCATGGTTCCTACACCACACTTCATCCCCTAACGTAAACTGTCTCTCTCCCTTTGCAAAGTCTTCTGTCTGGCATGGGCCTCCTAATGTTGTTTCAACAACCCCCACCCCACTAGGGTCTGGGAAGATCAGATTTAACCTGGTGCAGAGTCTTCTTCCCATTAGAAACTCTGCTGGAGCTATCCCTAAAGTTGCATGAGGGGTGGTGATATAATAAAATAGGAACCGGGACAGTTTGGCATCTAGTGAAACTATAGGCTGTTTCTTTAAGACTAACTTAAAATGTTTGGACTGCTCTTTCGGCCAGACCTGGTGGAATCAAGTGAGCATCTGGTAGTGACCTTTTCTCAGGACAATCACTCTTGCTCCCCAAAATAATATGCCACCCTCTACTGTGATCTGGTCTCTCTGGGTCCAGAAAGATGTCATTTCTGGCTGTGATGGGCCTTTGATTTCCCCTATCACCACCAGCTGTTTCAGTTTTGCCAGGACTGGATCTTTCTGCTTCTAAAGTCTGATATTGTCAGTTGTGACTTGAAGTGTGTCCAGAAAATAAAAAAAACCATTGTGGGTTCTTCCAGTGGTGGTACCAATATTGGTGTATCTGCCAGTGGGAAGCAGCTCAATGCTTCCGCACTGGCTACTTGGCCTCCTGGACGGTGTTCAACCTTGTAATCATATGCTCTTAGTATTAGAGCCCACTGCTGAATTCGATCTGAAGTTATGGGCGACACAGTCTTGACCTTTTTTAAATAGACCAGGCAAGGGTTTGTGGTCCATTATTATTACAAATTTAAATCCATAAAAGTATTGGTGGAACTTCCTGACTCTAAATATGACTGCCAAACCTTCCTGCTTTATCTGGGTGTATTTACACTCTGCATTAGCCTCAGTCCTAAATGCATTCGCTAATGGACATTCCTCTCCATTGGGTCACCTCTGATCTAAAACCATCCCAATGTCATACGGGAAGGTCACACATCTCAATATCAGATCTCACCTGGGATCATAGTGTATCAACACCTTAGAGGATGATATATGTTTCTTCACTTCGCTGAAGGCTATGGATTGGCTACATGACCATTTCCAAGGCTGACCCTTTCTTTAAGAATTGATGTGAAGGTGCTATGATGGCAACTAGGTTATATCTGAACTTTCCATAATAGTTCACCAGGCCAAGGAAAGACCTAAGCTCCGGTACTGAGGTGGGAGCTGGGGCACCTTTGATTGCCCTCACTTTGTCTTCCAACGTGTGTAACCCAGTCTTGAGGACTCTGTAGCTCAGGTAGATAACTTGGGGTGTGTGAAACATACATTGTTTCCTTTTAAAGCATACAGCCCCTGGGAGAAATATCTAAGGACCATGTCCAAGTTCTCTAAGTGCTTCTTATTGGTCTTCCCTTTTATTATCCCAACCTTTAGATAAATAGTGACCTGGGGTAGATCTTGTAAAATATTCTTCTTCATCCACTGAAAAATTGCATGGGCTGATGTTATCCCAAGTGGCTGTCTTGTATATTGGTACAACCCCTTCTGAGTATTAATTGTAGTATACTTCATAGAATCCTCATCTCACTGCAATTGGAAGTATGCATGGCTCCTGTCCAGCTTCATGAAGGACACCCGCCACCTCTCCACAACTGCCAGCTTTGCGTATAAGTCCTTTATGTGAGGGCTTGCATGTTTATCTGGCTGTGAAAAGTGGTTTACGATTGGTTTAAAATCCCCACAAAGGCACACTGACCTGTCAGACTTCACAGTCACCTATTTGGCAATGTCTGTCAGCTGGGTGGCTGGAATGGGTGTTGTGTGTGTAGTGTGATCATTAGCAGTTTGACACTGGGTTACCACAGGACGCATTGGCTCTGGCTTTGGTTGTGGGTTAGGGGTGGGGCCTAAAGGTGCAGTCATCTGGGAGAAAGGTGGCAGGGGTCCCCATGCATGGGCGGGTGTGGATGTGTCCATATGGGGTCTCTCATTATCTCATTAGGCAGGTAGGATCCCCAAAGGCACGTATTATTCCATTCTGGGCAGAGATCTGGTACCCTCGGGATTACACTGTTCTGGCACTTCGAATGCTTCCTGCTGGGGCCTGATGCATGTTGCTCAGTATTCTGCCATATACAGGACACATATGGCTGCTTGAAGCTCTCTACACTGTCCTTCCAGCTTGTGAATGTATACTGAGGCAGCATCCCAGTCCCCAATGGCCCTCCTCTCACTAGAATAGGCTCTTCCAAATTGTGAACGGAACTGTCATGTGTGGATTAGGTTTTCCTGCAACTATCTGTCCTGTCTTTGTTTAAGAGCTCTCGCCTTGCAATTTTGCCTGTCATAGTATGTAGATTTTTCCTGGAGCTAGTGGATCTCAGCTGCCTTACCCCGGGAGTTATCCAGACCACAGGCAGCAGCAATTGCTGCGGCGAGCCTTCCAGCTTTCCTTCCCAGTTCTTCATGGGCTTCTTGTTATAGGGTCTGAGCCAGGGAACCTTTGCTCCGAGGCCAATCCGGCTTACTGCAAAATTCTGCCCATTTAGGCTATTTTTTAAAAATGGGAATGTCTGAGACTGTCCTCCCATATCGGACGCGGAGAAAGGTGTCCCGTTTTGCTAGCAAACATACTTTACTGGATTTCTCTTCTTTGTTATTAAGGTATGGGAAGTAGCCAGTAGTTGGAGTAAGGCTTCAGCTCAATTCTTATTACAGCCCCTCTAAGTCTCAGATGTGTAGAACTAGAACATGGTGACTAACACTATTTGTTTCTTGTAATCTGACGATAGAGTTTCCAATACCGGTGTATTACACCGATTCCTGCATCCCTGACGTGATCTCTGTTGCTTGTATCAGACACTCTTGAAAACACCAAGCAGCTATTTTATTTAGGTAGTAGAGGATGTAGGGGTGTCAACAGCTGCCATTGTCTCTATTCATTTTAACCAGATAAGTTTCCTCAGCTCTTTGGTTATTCAAAAGTCCCTCAACTCTCTCGATCTCAAAATAAAGTGAATTGACACTGAAAATAAAGAACCATTTCTCTCGACTCCGCCCTCCCCCCAACACTCTTGGGGTAGGGACAACAAGGGGTTGCAATATAGAGTAAACTAACTCCCTCCTCATTCAAACTCAAAGTAAACTAAAAGTCAAATCCCATCAGCTCTGTTGCCATCGAACACTTCCAGGACAGGGTCAACAGGGTTTAAAATTGAGATGAAAATTTCTTCTACTCATTAAAACTGAAAATAAATGAAATAAAGCTCCATTCACACCGACTCCATCAAACAATTCTGGGATAGGGACAACAGGGGATTAAAATAAAAGCTCCTTTGGTTCTTTCAGAGAATCCAAAATGTCTCTAAAGTTTCTACTTCAGGTAGGCTAGATGCGGGTTGAGCGGTCCCACCTTGTCGCAGTGCACAGGCCCCGATCAGGCCAGTGCCCCCGCCTGGTCCTAGTGCGACTCCAGCACTACAGAGGTAAGCAATCCATGCTGCAAGCCTCCAGAGCACTGGGGAAGGATCCCCAGGCTATGGTGTACAAGGAATCAAGGATTATGCTTTTTCAAGACTTCTCCCCAGTCATGACTCACAAGAGGAAGACCTTTGATGAGGTAAAGAAGCGGCTAAAGGCCCTAAATATTCAGTATTCCATGAGATACCCGGCAATACTGCATTTCAGCCACGGAGAGTCTGTGTTTAACTTAGGTTCGCCGGAAAAGACAACAAACTTCTTGGATGTGTTAAGATAGACTGATTGGCCTGAATTATATGGACAGTTATTTTATTCTGCCCCTTTCCCACCCCCCTTCCTTCTTCTTTTTGTTTTTGTCTGTAATTTGCATGGTTTACCTGGTTGTTGGGAGGTGATCTTGGTTTACCTTTCAATATATGTCGGGATTACAATTTTATATATTTTTTAACGTTGTTGTTCTGCCAGAAGTGCCTAGAATTACAGTATGGAAGGGATGGGTTGGGTACCCACTTTTAACTTCCTTGTCATAAGATATTGGTATTTGTTTTTCTTACTTTGTGGTGTCTGGGGTGAGAGCATGGCTCAGCTAGAAGGAGGTGAAAGTGAGGACTGCAAATGCTGGAGATTAGAGTCAAGGTTAGAGTGGTGCTGGTCAGGCAGCATCCGAGAAGCAGGAAAATCGACGTTTCGGCAGGAGCCCTTCATTTTCCAGCTGGAAGGAGTCATGGTGTGATTAACGGTTTAATGAGCACCCCCCTGCGGACAAGGGAGAAAGTCTCTTTTCAGTTACGTTTTATGTTGTTATGTTTTATAAGTAGTTGTTAGTAGTTTTGATTTAGTAGTTCTAAAAGTTGCATTTCTAAATTTATGTGAACTGTTTATGGTTTTCACTTGGCGTGCTATGAGTGGGGTCTTTCCTCCTTGGGGGGCGTGGGTCTCAGACTGTCTTGGATGATCATGGCTAGCCACTCGTTTAAATGGTGCACCTAGAATGTTAAGGGGAGTCACTCACCAATTAAAATAAAAAAGGGGGTGTCTAGACTTTCTGAACTTGAGGAAGTACCAACTGAGTTCCTTGTTATCCTGTGTGGCTGAATGGTTCTGTCACGATTCACGATCAGTTTGGTTAGACATTGAGGCCTCTCAGGCAAAATGCCCCCTTATTAACTTATTATTTATGGACAAGATGAGAACTGTTATGGATCATTGTAAAAATCCGATTGTCCTAAACACAGTCAAAGCATGGGGAATGATGCCATAAGGCGAGGGCAATTTACAAAAAACCTCCCCTTTCACTCCTATAGTGGGAATGTTGGGATTTCAGCCGGGTTTGATGGACTCTGGCTTTAAGCTTTGGGAGTCCAGAGGATTCTCCTGTTTGGGAGATCTATTTGACAGGCAGGTCTTGATGTCCTTTGAACAGCTGAGTCAGAAGTTCGAGCTACCTAGGAAGGATCGCTTTCGATAGTTTCCAGGTTTAAAACCTAGTACAAGAAAAGACCACGTTGATGGTTAATCCCTAAAACTCGGACTTGGAGAGGAGAGTGCTCTGGTCAGCGGGTGCCCCCTCGGTTTGCACTCTCTATCACTTACTAGGTAGTAATGTGTTGAAGGACATGGAGCGGCTATATAAAACCTGTACTCAAGAATTAAGGGTGAAAATCTCCTCAGAGATGTGAGAGAACATCTGGGAAAACGTTAGGAAGATCTCGATTTGTAATAGGATTCAAGCTCTTCAATTGAAGGTACTTCATAGGGCCCACCTGGCACGAACGGCTTGCAAAGTTCAAGACAGGAGTGTCCCCAATGTGCCTCCTGAGTCTTTAACAGATTTGCACAGCTGCTCTGTCTCTCCCTCTCTCTCTCTCTGTGGGTCTGTGAAGCTGCTTTCTCTCTCTCTATCTCTCCCCCCACCCCTCTCTCTCTCTTGGGATTGTGAAGCTGCTTTCTCTCTCTCTCTCTCCCTCTCTCTCCCTCTCTTGTGAAGCTGCTTTCTCTCTCTCTCTCTCCCTCTCTCTCTTGGGATTGTGAAGCTGCTTTCTCTCTCTCTCTCTCCCTCTCTCTCTTGGGATTGTGAAGCTGCTTTCTCTCTCTCTCTCTCCCTCTCTCTCTTGGGATTGTGAAGCTGCTTTCTCTCTCTCTCTCTCCCTCTCTCTCTTGGGACCCTCTCTTTCTCTCTGTGGGACTGTGAAGCTGTTTTCTCTCTCTCTCTCTCTGTGGGACTGTGAAGCTGCTTTCTCACTCCCTCTCTCTGGTCAGGGTGTCTCTGCCTTTTGCCGTGCATGATTTGGAGATGCCGGTGTTGGACTGGGGTGTACAAAGTTAAAAATCACACCACACCAGGTTATAGTCCAACAGGTTTAATTGGAGGCACACTAGCTTTCGGAGCGACGCTCCTTCATCCTAACACAGAATTTATAGCTATAAATTGAGCCCTCCACTATCACCTGATGAAGGAGTGTCGCTCCAAAAGCTAGTGTGCTTCCAATTAAACCTGTTGGACTATAACCTGGTGTTGTGTGATTTTTAACTTTTGCCATGCAGGTCTCCTCAGAAGGTCCAAGAGGGTCAAAGAGATTGGTCTGCAGGTGAACCCTGTTTTTATACCTTTCTGGATGGTTTTCTGGAACCTTTTACAGTTCTGGCCAATTGGGGAGACATACTTAATAGTTTGAAACATTGTCAATCATTTGGATAGCTTGCTATTACTTGTTTCTTTGTGTAGCAGGACCCAGTGCCTTTCTGTCTGGGTCCTCCTTTGTTTGGTGGATAACTCACTGGGGATGTATCTGCCCAGGATAACTGTTATAAATTATGGTAATGTCATTAGTATCTGGCCGCTGTATTTGCAATGTGTCTAGTGCATGGGTTCTGTGACTCCAGAGCTTTATTTATCCATTGTACCCAGCATCCCTTGCTGTTTGACCAAGTTAGCAACGTATCTGTGTTTTAGCAGCTGGGAGGCTGCTCGAGGCTGTGGGTGATGCCAGGGAAGCTAACACTGTCAGTGATGGAGTGGCCAGCCTAGATAGTGTTCACTGAGGGAACTCAGGCTGGGAACAGCTACTAGACTCAAGTGGTGGGAAAAATTCCTGACAGTGGGAAAACAAAATGGCAGGCCAATTTGGACCGAAAGGACTATTTGATGAGGAGTCAGAAAATTGAACTTTAATTCATTATTAAAGATGAGCAAGGTCCATGAGGACACCATGGTACTGATTTTCTTAAGTACCATTGGAAGCAAAACCTTCATGACTCTAGAGTCTGGGGAAACTAGAGAAACCCACCAAGAAGACATTCCAAGAGCTATACCAAGTGTTAGGAAATTATTTCCTGTCCAAGCTGCTGATGATCACGGAATGTCTCTAGTTTTCACAAATAGGTGCAGCCCGAAGGAGAGTCCATCGCCCCATTTGTGGCCACCCTAAAGATGTTCGCAGAACATTATGAATTTGGAGGATTCCTCCAAGATGCCTTGCGGGATTGATTGGTTTGCGGACTCTGACACAAAGCCATCCATTGGAAGCTACTAATAAGGAGAGACCTAGATTTTAAGATCGGTTTTGAAATTGCTACCTCGATGGTGTTGGCAGCAGGTGAAACAACTCAGTTGGCTGATGAAGCCAAGACACATCAAGTAGTGGAAACCTGGCACAGTGCAGTACCAAACGGAGAATGTCGCTGATGTGGCGAGACTGGCCACAAAGAATTAATGTGTTAGACTTGAGAAACACAGTGCTGATTGCGTAAGCGACTGGGTCATATTGCCCGCAGGTACAACCCAAACCAGAGAAGGGGAGTCAGACAGAAACAACGCTGGCACAAACCATAAGGTACATGCTGCCAGCCAGCCAGCCAGGGAGTCAACTGGGCGTGAGGAAGGAGCAGAATTCCCAGAGACACCAGAGTTTCAGGTAAACATTCTTGTCGGTATAGGGTAAAATGGATCATTTCTGGGTTCTTCCCAAAGTAAAGGTGAAGGTAGTAAATATGGAAGTGAATAAGGGTGCTGTGGTGTTCTTGATTCCTGAATTAGTCTATCGCAAGAAGTTGAGGGCACTACCATTGAAGCCTGCCAATATTATACTATGGACATACATGGAACAAGTGGTTCCACTGAAGGGTTATCTACTGGAGAAAGTACAGTTAAGGGACCAATGTGCAGAATTACCACTTTGCGTAGTATAAGATGAATACTCTGCATTATTCAGAAACTCCTGTTTACAAAAAACTAGAGTGTAGTTAATAAGCTGGCAGACTCAAACATGAATTTGCAAGGGATCCTGGATAAGGACAAAAGGAACTCTGGGGGAGATGAAAGGAGTTGAAATTAAATTACAGCTGAAGCCTGCTCTTGGAGTCTGAATGTGCATTGGTACCACATGCCATTCAGCCCAAAGTGGAGGAGAATCGGGAATGGCAGGTAAACCTGGGAGCATTGGAACCAGTAACCACCAGTTAATGGATAACTCCTATTATTCCAGTCTTACAAACAGATGGTGCAGTGAGGATTTGTGGTGACTTCAAGGTCACAGTCAACCCAGCCCTGAGTGTGGATCAATACCTTCTGCCACTCACAGAAGAGCTATTCATTGGACTGGGCTGGGGGAAAGAAACTTTCCAAAATGGATCTGTTGCAGTCCCACCTACAGACAAGAGTTGTGAAGGAGTCCCAGCCACCACTGACAATAGTGGCACAGAGGGGACTGTTCCACTGCAAACAACTTCCTTTTGCTATTATATCAGCGCTGGCTCTGTTCCAAAGGGCCATGGATCAAATGGTAAATGGGTTGTCAGGAGTCCAGTGTTAATTGGACAACATTTTGATTATTGGATCCTCCGAAGAGGAACATTTGAAACATTTAGAAGAAACCCTAAAATGATTGCAGGAGCACAGCCTACAGATAGAAAGGGAGAAATATGATACTTTAAAAGATTCCATTGAGTACCTGGGCCACATAATCGATGGTGAGAACTACACAAGGTGGTCAAAAAGATGGAGGCTATCATGAACTCCCCATGATTAGAAAATATGTCTGAACTGAAATCATTCTTGGGACTTGTAAATTACTATGGCAAGTTTGTGTCTGATCTGACAACCATACTAAACCCCTGCATTGGTTGCTGGGAAAAGGGCTGCCATGGAAACATACTCAGGAATATGAGGAGGCTTACTGAGAGGTGAAGGAAGCCTTAAAACGTTCAGACGTATTAATTGATTTCAATCTGAAGTTGCCACTGCAGTTGCTGGATGATGCCTCACCCTTATGGGGTTGGTACTGTTGCACATCTTATTGAAGGAAGAGGAAAAGTCCATTGCGTTTGCATCGAGGTCAGTAATGAAGATGAAAGAGAATTATGCTCAAGTCAAAACAGAAGGTCAGAGCATTACGACAGGCAACTTATGCTACTGACCAACCACTGACCTCTAATCTCCTGTGTAAGGGTGTTCTGTCAATGACAGAAGCACGCCTGTGGAGATGGACACTGGCTCAGTCAGCCTATTGGAGAAGCACGGCAATGCAGATGACCTGTTTCCAACTGGATCCTGAAAATTATGTACCTTTCCCGGGACAACAAGATGCTGGTGTTAGTGAATCAGGTGGAGAAAGTGAGGTCTGCAGATGCTGGAGATCAGAGCTGAAAATGTGTTGCTGGAAAAGCGCAGTAGGTCAGGCAGCATCCAGGGAACAGGAGAATCGACGTTTCGGGCTTAAGCCCTTCTTCAGGAATGGTAGACCAACTGGATGAAATATTTGCCACGTTTGGAAACACCAAATAAATCGTAAGTAACAATGGACCACATCTTGTGATGTAAGAGTTCAAGAAAAGTCACAAAGTGATTCACAGGATGAAGGCATCATGGCTAGGCCAGCATCTATTGCTCTTCCCAATTGCCCAGGAGGCAGTTAAGAGTCACCAATATTGTTGTGAATCTGGGGTCAGACCAGGTGAAGATTTCCCACAGGAAATTAGTGAACCAGATGCATTTTTCTGACAATCAGCAATGGATTCATGGTCATAATTAAACTCTTATTTCTGGACACATCTACTGTGGGGGGATTCAAACCTAGATTCCCATTAGCTGTGCCTTCAGTGATAATATCTCTTGGCCATTGCCTCCCCTAGACATATGCGATTGGCTCCATATCACCCAGTGACAAACAGCCAGGCAGAGAAATTGTTCAAACTCTGAAGCAGGCATTAAGGGCCTCACAAGGGGAGGGTTTGCTAAGAGGGCAACTCAGCAAGTTCCTCAGCATGTACAATAACAAAACACATGCGATGACCTACTGCTCGCCAATTTCCTTAATGTTCAACCATCAGCTGAGATCCATGTTTGACTTATTGCATTTGGAAGAGACCAGAGAGGTGGGAGAGTGAAATCAAGAGTAACGGATGGTCAGACATAGGAAACTCAAGGGCAAGGGTATTCCAAAGAGGAGAGACGGTGTTGGCTCAGAATTATACACCTGGGGAGAAATGGATTCCAGTGGTAGTGGTGGCTCAAACTGGACTGTTGTCATATATGGTACACACTTATGATGAACTGGTCTGGAGGAGACAGGCAGACCAGCTTGTCATCAACAGGGCAATGTCCCTCAGAAAACCAAGCCAGAGCAGATGCGACCAAGGGTGTCAGCTAAGTCATGTATTTCTGAGCTAGGGTTGGCCATATCCAGGGAGGAGACAACATCTGTGTCACTGAGCTACAACAGCTAGAGAGGGACATATCTGCAGAACAACAGGAGCTTCCTGAAGCCCGGGAGACTACACTAGACAATGTTCCTAAGATGAGGAAATGGTCTTCTAAGAATTGCTATCCCCCTGTAGAGACTGATCATGTCAATGAGGTCTACAGATGGAATGTCTTGTATTTTCCCTTAGAAAAAGCACTCATATAGTCAGGGAAGTAGTGCCAGGTAGCACTTGGTAGAAGCAATGCTGATGTGGAAGAAAAAGTGAAGGGGAGGGTAGGGATAAAATCAAAATAGAGTTGGAGGGGGAAATAAAGCACTCCATCCTCCGCGGCGCTCACTTCTCCTTAAAGGCATTGAGAGTATTGGTGGACACTGCGTGCTCCTTCTCCAGGGACACCCAGGCTCAAACATAACCATGGAAGAGGAACAGGCATTTGTCCATAATGACTCCCATCATGGCACACTGCCTGGACCTGTTTATGGCCAGCTTGGCCAGGCCCAGGGCAGACCCACAAGGAAATCCTCCGAATTGCCTGCTCTCCTCTGCACCAGGTGCCCAAAGGTCAGGGGCATGGGGCTAGAGTGTAACCAAAAACACAAAAGAAGGTTCTTAAGGTAACTGTAAATGGAGTGCAGATGCTCAAACCCAGATATACATGGTCCATTGTCTCCACAGTGCCACAAAAACAAGCAATTGGGCTGGGAATCCATGAACCATTGCAATCTGTGGCTACAGGGGAGTGCTGTGTGCAATGCCCTCCATCCCAGATCTCCCAGGGAAAGGGGGAAGGACTCCCACAGAGAGAGCTCTCCACTGGGGATCTCCAGTGTTCAGTGGCAAATGGAGATGCCAAAGCGTGTCTAGGCATTGGATGAAGGAGAAGGGGTGGATGATGTGCAGAGCCCAACGTTTCGCCTCTTTAAAAAACACAAAACAAACATTCCAGAGGCAGTTCAGGTTGTGGGGTACAGCCTCCCGGGCGGTACAGGACCCTGGGGCCAATGTGAAATTCCATCTGAGCAGGGATATACGCAGACGGGATTCCACTGCACCCCTGAACATCCTCCAACTGGTGCATGATGTTGGGTCCGAGCACCACTGTTTTAAGGCGTTGAATGATGGTGAACCGAACGTCTACTGCTGCCCTGTGAGATAATTCCTGTCACAGCATCCAGCCCAGGCCCCTGCCACTCAGCATGTTCTCGAACCTGGTCACCCTCGCAGCCACGGCCCTCCCCTCTGCTAGTCACTCGAACCTGCAATTGTAGAAGTGCGGATTCCTGAGCAACAGCTCTCTGACAACAGCCACTACTCCTAACAGAGTTTGGGAACTACGCGAGTCGACCATGTCCCAGTGATCAGTTCCTGGTAAAAGACAGGTATTAAATTGAAGGTGACCTCCAAACTGTCACAGTCAGTAAACAGGAGCTGCGTGTCATAGTTGAGGTTATGCACCTAGCAGAAAAAAATACGTTGCCAGGGCAAACCACCTCGGACGAGGCTCAATATAAAGGTATCGCTGCAAGATCTGAAGGTGGAAAGTCGCCACCTGGGTGCAGATGCACATCAGCAACTGACCGCCCTCCTCAGTAGGGAGACTCAGAACCTGTGCCGTGACCCAGTGCATCTTTTTGTCCCAGAAGAAATGAAACAATGTTCTCTGGATATCAGTGACCAAAGCCAGGAGGAGGGACCAAAGGGACCAGCCGGTACCACAGCATGGCAGCCACTAGCTGGTTTATGACCAGCACTTGACTCCTCTAAGATAGCACTCAGAGCAGTCCTGTCCAGCAGCCTAGGCAAACCGTGACTTTGGCCTCCAGCTCCTGCCAATTGGCTGGCTAGGATTCCTCAGCTGGGCTGAGGTAGACCCCCAGATAGAGGAGCTGAACCCTGTAATTCCTCTGGCAGAGAGTCCACCTGCCATGGACCAATCAGGAGTCTGGAACGTTTGGCTCAGTTGATCCTGGCAGTAGATGCTGCCGAGTACACTGCCTGGCACTTGTGTTTTCTTCCAAGGTCAGCCAGGTCAGTGAACATGAGGAGCAAGTCGTCAGTAAGCCAAAACGACTACACCTGCATCCTGCCCACGCAGAACCCTGACACCCTACTCCTCAAGAGGCACAGGAAAGGCCTCATTCACAATGATGTGAAGGGCCTATGTCTGAAACGTTGACTCTCCTGCTCCTCGGATGCTGCCTGACCTGCTGTGCTTTTCCAGCGCCACACTTTGCAATTCTGACTCTCCAGCATCTGCAGTCCTCACTTTCTCACAGGGAATATAGCTGGCTGGACAATGGGCAGCCATGACGTACTCATCTCCTGAAGGGAAGTGGCGCTGTCAGGGACCCATTAACTTTAACCAGACACTCTGCAGCGGTGTACAAAATTCATAGAATCATAACATTGTACAGTACAGAAACAGACCCTTCGGTCCAACTTGTCCATGCCAACCAGATATCCTAAATTAATCTCGTCCCATTTGCCAGCACTTGAACCATATCCCTCTAAACCCTACCTATTCATATACCCATCCAGATGCCTTTTAAATGTTGTTATTGTACCAGTCTCCACTACTTCTTCTGGTAGCTCATTCCATACATGTACCTCCCTCTGTGTGAAAAAGTTGCTTCTGAGGTCCCCTCTCACCCTAAACCTCTGCCCTCCTGTTCTGGACTCCCCCACCCCAGGGAAAAGACTTTTTCTATTTACCCTCTCCATGTCCCTCATGATTTTATAGACCTCTATAAGTTCACCCCTCAGCCTCCAATGCTCCATGGAAAACAGCCCCAGCCTATTCAGCCTTCCCTTATAATTCAAACCCTCCGACTGTGGCAACATCCTCGTAAATCTTTTCTGAACCCTTTCAAGTTTCACAACATCCTTCCGATAGGAAGGATATCAGAATTGCACACAGTCAGAACCAGGCGACAGAACGTCTTGTATAATGGGGATTGGTAATTCCTCTGTGGTTGGCAGGCAATATTCCTGATTATGTGCATATGTTGGCTAAACTGCCTATATAATCTTGATAATTGTTGTATATATGTTTCCTAATAGGTATTTTAAATGAAAGGGGGGTGTTATGTATGTAATTGGGGTGGTACACCTTTAAGAGAGCTGGTCAGGTGACCTGGACGAGTGGCGCTTTTGTCCAGTTGAACCAGTTGTCGAGATATGAGCATGATTGATAAAGTGTTCCTGTTCAGATTTACTTTTTGTTCACCTGGCCGTATAATTTCTGGTTCCAAAGGAAGCAACTACATAACAATACCAAAGAGTCTTTATTGATTCCCTTGCGTATGGCTGTACTTTGGAGCGACACGGTGTTCTTTAGCTGTTTAGTTGCAAATCCCATCCTTTCCCAGTTGGATTGCACGAACATGAAAAAGGCTTTAAAACATTAAATCAAAAAAGTTTGAGTCACATTTTTATTGTGGGAATAAAAGGCTAATTATTATGCTGCACTTTATGGTTTCAAATGATTTTTGTAATCAAAAACATATTGTGCTCAAAATAAATCGACAGGTTTAGCTGCACTATATCACAGATAATGTCTTTCAGTCAAGAAATAGGTCTTAAATTGTGACCACTATTGCCTCTATTAAAATGTTTTTCTTTACTTGCATAGATTTAATAAATTCACACTAAGTTAAAGTTTGTTTTAAAGAAACTTAACTAATAAAATTATATTTAGTCAAAAAGCCCAGTAATTTGCAGCTAAGTATATTTTTAATTCAATGTTTTCCTATTGGTGCATAAACTCAAATATTTTACTCAGTACAAATAAGCAAACTGCTGGAAAGTAAGTGACTTGGTTTGGAAATGTTGGATATTAACTAATAGATCCCAATAATTTTTATCTTTGGCTTTTTCTTTAAGAAAGCATGCGAGGGGGAAAACGATTGTTCACTCTCGCCTTTGTATCCAAACAACATGGCATTGCTGAATTAGGAATACTTTAAGATCTATGATCCAGAAACATTTTGAACCAGTACTCATATATTCAAAATCATAGCCTAGATTACAATGGAGTAGAAATGTGCAAGAAATCCGTGAAGGAACAGGATAAACCATTCAACATCGGAGGCTTTTTGTTGGCAGCCAAATATCTATCCTAACGTTTATGGGCATATAAAATATTGTGTAAGGTGCAAGCCAAATGGATATACATACTTGTTGATTCTTAACAGATGCGCACAATTCCCAAAAATGCAACAATATAACTTCAACATTTGATCATGTTAACATTCACATGCATGTGTTAGAAGAAAGTCTGAATAGCGAATGAAAACCTCCTGACTTGACTGTACACAATTGACCGGAATCTATTATGGATATTGGTGAAATATAAGATGCATTGAAACCTGTGAAGTTTGATTCTAAAATATTAAGGGTGAGACTTTGCTCGGCATGTAAAGGGTACACTGAGTTAAGAAAGGATGGATTTTCTTGCTGGAAAGTTTCAAAGAAAGTTTGCTTGTCTATATACATGACAAGTGGCGCAGAATAAATTGTGCTTTTTGGAGGTTAAAACCTCATCTGGCTATTGAACAAAGCACTGTACAAGTTAGTTATGAATTATGCAGAGAAGTTGTAGGCATCTGTTGGCTGAGATTGTAAATGTTTAAATAGCATCTTGACTGAAAGGTAACTTATGCAGCAACTGCATGTCATCCAGGGTCATGCACATTATTAATCTGTATGTAGGTTCCAAGAGATGAAGTCTTCAAGTCTAGTGAAACAAATTGTGGAGTTAATTGAGGAATGGCATGGTATACAGCATTTCATCAAATAAGTTTGATTAACTTAGACATTTAGGCAGAAGATTATTCATAGCAGCAGTTTACAAAGGACTTATGAACAGAGATTGTACTGCAGGTGAAATAACTTATCATGGTGAACTGCCAGAATGGACATGAATAGACAAGTCATCAACATTTCCAAACAGTATGAAGTTCACCAAGGAAGCGATAAATGTCAAATACTGAGATTACACCCTTCATTGATATTTAATGAGTCAGGTATCAGGAAAATTACCAGGTAGGAAATTACATATCTTTCTAACTTGTATAACAGAGGAGTGAATGCCATTCATAATATAAAATGATTGGGAAGTAAACTAGCAGATTTGTTGATGGACAGTTCAAAACTTGTTTTAATAAATTAAATACTTTGTCTTACACTTCTGTCAATAGCATTTATGCAGCAATTCTCATGCAGTGTGAAGTTTCAAAGTTCTCTTTGCTGTTTGAAGCATTATCTGGGTGATTCTCATCACATTGTTTAATGTTGCCATCACTTCTGCAAAGCCCATTGTGTACAAATTGAACCATTTGATGGTTGATACTGCAACACAAGAACCTGTTAATAAAGTGACTTTGAATGAATGCGAGTAGACCAGAATAAAGCAGCATGATTTTGTTAAGTGTAAGTCATCTCTGACAAATCTGGTTGATTTTTTTTTGAGAAAGATCACAAATCTGTGTAAAGATTTCAAAATTGACAAATTTTGCTGCCTACATTACCATTATGCCCTATATAATGAAATAGTCCCAAATTAAACTTCAAAGCAATTATTGATGCACTGAAAGAAAACAAAAACAATTGAATTTACATAACTATGTCAATGGTTTAACACTTTAGGAAGTGCTAATGTCTAATTACCTGAAGCAATGGGATAATCAAAGCCGTTAAGCCGATGGTTCCAAATTATATTAAATTTCTAGGCTATTAATGTAAAAAGATATTAACTCTGAAAGAGTTAATGTTGAACAAAGTATTAAACGCCACCCAATGTGAGGATGGCATGCAAACATGGATTGGGATAAGGAAGAACAGCTTAGGATCTTGTGGAATGAGGACCTATTTTTTTTCTTACCCCCACACTACCACCTAATTGCAGTAGTGCTTATTTTTCCCCAGCACCCATACTGTGTGTGTGCAGGTGTGAGACAAATCTCTTTTTCATTTTTCACCACCAGGAAGAAACACCCGAGTGGCCAGTGACAAGCAGTACCTTCACATCAAAGGACAATGCTGCAGGGTCAAACAGTGAAGGGGAGGGCAGGGGGTAAATCAAAATAGATTTGGAGGAGGAAATAAGACCCTCCACTCCCAGCGGTGCCTACCTTTCCCTGAATAGCTCGAGGGTGTTGGTAGACACCACGTGCTCCTTTTCCAGGGATACCTGAGTTGAATGTAACTACGGAAGAAGGGCAGGCAATCAATGAGGACCTATATTCTAGGTCATCCAATTGTCTCAATGATGCAGTGGGACGAGACTAATTTAGGATATTTGGTGGCATAGATGAGTTGGATCAAAAGGTCGGTTTCTGTGCTGTACAATGCTGTGATTCTATCTTACTGATGCACCTTGAACCTGATGGCTAACATACAATAAATCACACTGTGTCTAAGACAAGACTCTCTTCTCAATAAGATTCACTTGGTAGTAGAAAACCTAACTAAATCACAAGCTGACAATGATTGGCATCCCAAAACATGCAATGTGGTGATCAGCCGAAGGGATTGGAATTTGAGAGAATTCCAGCAAATGCAGGAACAATATTGGATATTAACTGCGTTAAATACTTTACAGCTTTAAGCTCACATGCTGCTGAGGGTTAGCTGCAGTAGCTGAACAGTGAAGCAGCTTAACATGAAATAGCCTGCAGAGAAACCTGCGAAAAGATCGACAAGGGAGAAACGGCATTGGTGGTAAAGCCTTTTACTTGAGATGTGATAAAATGTGCGGAAACAAGTGTGTGATAGAAGGTAACCATACCTGACAGTTATGAGGAAGTGGGAATCTGTGGGAGCAATCCTGATTAGAGATTCAGCAAGGATTAAAACAGACATCAGAGCTCCACAAGCAAAGTTATGATGTGGACATGTCAGACAGGGGTGGACAAAGTCATAAATCACACGACACCAAGTAATAGTCCAACAGACTTATTAGAGATCACAAACTTTTGCAGCAATGCTCCTTCATTAGCTGAAGTGAGAGAGGGCACACCAATACAGAGTTTATATGCAGAGAGATCAAAGGATCTTACAACTGGTGTAAGTGTAATGAACAAGCCTACAATGGCTGATGGAGAACTCTGTTAGAAAAGAAATGCAAATTTTGATTGATTAAGATGCAAATTCAGAATCTGTTTCAAGTCACTGCCCTGAGATAATTGAAATGATTTGGAGATGCCGGTGTTGGACTGGGGTGTACAAAGTTAAAAATCACACAACACCAGGTTATAGTCCAACAGGTTTAATTGGAAGCACACTAGCTTTCAGAGCGACGCTCCTTCATCAGGTGATTGTGATAATTGAAGGTTTTATCAGTGTCTGCCTAATTTTCCAAACTTCAATCAGGCAGAGATACAAAAGATGACACGTCAGGTCAGACACTGAATTGTAGGTGTGAGGCTTTCAGAGTCTATCTCTGAGTTTGAAATCAGGCTAGTCTTGTTCTGAAAGCAGGAATTTGTCAAATGCCACACTGACTGACTGTGACTACAAATTATGTGTTTTTTTTAATAAAATGGAATGTACCTGCAAATAAAAAAAACATCTTGGATGAAATAATTCACCCCATAGATTTGTGTGTGCGTGTGTTCACGCACTTGAGAGAGTGTGTGAGAGAGTGTGTGTGTGTGTTTGGGTGAGTGTGTGTGTGTGTGAGAAAGAGCGCGTGTGTGAGAGAGTGTAATAGGTAAACTAAAACTACAAACTAAGGTGGAGAGGTCATAACAATTTATCAAGGTGATGCTGTCAAAACAGGACCATAAGCAAGATTTTACAGATACAGAAGTGTGGTGGGATCATCTGTAGTGCAACTGAACCAGAGGATACGGTTGGTGCTTGGCAATTCTGTGTTGTGTTGTACCTCAATGTCTGCCTTGGAGGACGCTTTCCCACTGAAGATCAGATGCTGAATGTCCTCGACTGCTTAAGTGTTCCCTGACTGGGAGAGAACATCCCTGTTTGGCGATTGTTGCGTGGTGTCCATTTATCTGTCTTTGTGGAATCTGCATAGTCTCACCAATATACCATGCCTTGGGGCATCCTTGCCTGCAGCGTAAGAGTTAGACAACATTGGCTGAGTCACATGAGCATCTGTTGTGTACATGGTGGGTGGTGTTCCCACATGTGATGGTAGTATCCACGTCAATGATCTGACACATCTTGCAGGGGTTGCCGTGGCAGAGTTGTGTGGTCTTGTGGTCGATGATGTCCTGAAGGCTGGGTAGATTGCTGCAAACAATGGTCTGTTCAAGGTTTGGCAGTTGTTTGAAGGCGAGAAGTGGATATGTAAGGAAGACCATGGTGAGGTGCTCATCGTCATCGATGACATGCTGAAATGCCCTGGTTTTATACCCCCAACAATGTTCCCCATCATTGGTCCAATGTTGTTGATTGGGTTTTAGTATCCTGGGCATAATTTAAACTAATTGGTTAATTTGAATTACTGTCAAACAGCAACCAAAACTCAGGTATCCCTTTAGCAGCTAATTGTTACATGTATCTATTCGGGCAGCTGAGCCTGCAGTTTAAGTTTACTTCAAGATTCAGAAAACACTTTCTATTTTAAAGTGAACATACATGCTTTCAACTTTGTAACAGTGACTTTACATCAGAACTAACCCAGTTGAATTGTAGTTAGTTGTATTAACTTTCTGTTGGATTCTTCAATTCCAATGATACTGGTGATAACATAAATATTGCCACGGTAAAAACAATGACTGCAGATGCTGGAAACCAGATTCTAGATTAGAGTGGTGCTGGAAAAGCACAGCAGTTCAGGCAGCAACCGAGGAGCAGGAAAATCGATGTTTCGGGCAAAAGCCCTTCATCAGGAATAGAGGCAGAGTGCTTGTAGGGTTTCTCCACCCTGCAAGCACTCTGCCTCTATTCCTGATGAAGGGCTTTTGCCCGAAATGTCAACTTTCCTGCTCCTCGGATGCTGCCTGAACGGCTGTGCTTTTCCAGCATCACTCTAATCATAAATAGTGCTGCATCAGGTAAAACATTGTGTTGGTGGAAAACTCATTATTACCAGTTCAAATCACACTGAATGACTGTCTCCACTATCCTGACTTGAGCTTAAGTTCACCAGTCACACTGCTTCTGAACTTAATTCATGAAGAATGATTTTTTCAATGGTAGTTTTTTAGTTTGTCAAATAACTCTTTTTCTATATGTGCTTGATACAGAAATTGATGCTGACTTTTCATTAGGAAACATGCATCCATTCCTTAAACTGTTGATTCAGCTTTAAGTAGTGTAAATTCTCTGGCTGATCAATGCTGGCTCTGACAATCAACAATCCGAGAGAATTAAACAATGCAATGTAGACCTGAATGTGCCTAAGGTAAGTGTATATTCCAAGTGTTGCACACAGTATTACACAGTTATTCATTTGGATATGATGTGGCATATACCAAAAGCCATGCATCATGAAATATTTGGAAGAATTACTATTCATTCTAACACGGTGTGACTTTATGTTGATATCAAAATACGTAAAAACAGTTCTGGTTCATATCATGATATGGTAAACTTCAGCTTTATATATCCTATTGTTTAAATTTATTTAAACTGTGAGGGAATATAGAAAAATTGAGTCAATGATAAACAATCAGCATGCATCACTGATTTGTGCTTTCACAAAGGATTCTGTTCTCAACATTCTCTACATTTAGCTGTTGTGTCTGTGAATTGTCACTTCTTTTAGATGGTGGTTAGTTACGTCAAGATGGAATATTGCAGTTGATCATTAGTATTTGGAAGCAAGCACCTATGGTATGGATATGGATAGTTTTTACATTATTTTAGTACAGAACAAAGAGAGAATGATGTTTGTGTCTACGAAGTTTAATTTGTATTTTGGCATATGATTGAGACAAAAGCTATAATTCAGCAAGGCAACTCTGGGAAGCAATTAATACTTAAGAATGAACCTTCTGCAATATTAAAAAAGGACATTAAATGGTCACAGTCCTGTCATTATATGTTGATAGCCTAAGGGTAATTATAAACCAAACAAAGTCAAACCCAGCAAAAATAAGAGAGTAAAACCATACTTTTAAAATATCATAAGGGACAAATACAAAATAAAACTCAGTAGGACCTTTAACTGCCCTGAAGGTGAGAAGATAGCACAGACAGCTTTGAATATCCAATCACTGAACATTGCAGGGTACTCTTTTCACAATGTTTCAAGATGAAGGGCAATGTACACAGATCCGTATGTGGTCTTAAAAATGAAAATAAATTAAATGCCAGACTTAGTTCAGCTCTTCAGTTATGTTTGACGAACCAGCATTCCACAAGCTCCTCGCACTTATGCATTTTCCAGTACAACTATATTTTCCACTATGTGACAGGACCAGAGTGAAAGCTATCATCATGATGCAATCAAATCAACAGCCTGTATAATGGTGGAGAATTATTCTTTGGTTTGTACCTTTCACCTCTTAGTCATAACACAGATTCTGGGTTCAAATTCTACTCCAGTACTTGAGCACAACAATCGCGGTGGACACTCCAGTGTAACTAATGATGGAGTTCCAGTTTTCAAATGTGATATTAAACTAAGGCCCATCCATCTGCTGTAAACATCCCATAGCAACACTCTGAAGAGCATCATGGGAGTTATCCCACTGATCCTCCAGTCAACATCATAAAATCAAACTAATTGGCTATTATCATTTATTGTTTGTGGGAGTTTATGGTGTGTCTGCAGGATTTCTTAAATTTTGACATACCTAATCAGTCATGAAAAATCCTATATTAATGCATGTCTTTACTGAATAGGTCCATCAATAAACCCTAATACCATCTTTACTTTGCCTTTGACTTCTCTGCATTGATTGTGTGTAGTTTCTTGGTCATGAACTTGGAGTGCCTTGTGTATGACAATTACTTTTTCTCAAGCAGTTTCTATTTTGTTACTTGTATGACAGGGTTCTTCTGTGTTAATACAAAGCTTGTATTACACCACATTGATTTGTTTAATTGTCATTTGCCATTGTTTAATCTTAGCAATGGAACCATTTTTTTGAAAATGTCTATGCTCCTCCATAGTCTTTTTAATCATTAAACAAATCTGTTGTTGTTGTTAGAAAACCTAAGGATCATCCTCACGACACTACTGTCCAGGCCTTTAATAAATGTAGCAACATTGAGTTCAACAGGTATTAGAACGATTCCCAACCAATGACTGCAACTTTCTAACTGTGTGACAGGAGCCAATTCTGAATCTAACAAACTAATTTCCCACCACAGTGAAAAACGTTATTCCTGCAGCAAAGTCGATCGTCAACTTATTGGACCACACCCTTTAACCAGAAGAGATTGAAATTCTTAGCAGGGGTCTTAATTTCTGCCCACAACCAAAATGGACCCCATGAG
Organism: Chiloscyllium plagiosum; assembly: GCF_004010195.1. Lineage (NCBI taxonomy): Eukaryota > Metazoa > Chordata > Chondrichthyes > Orectolobiformes > Hemiscylliidae > Chiloscyllium > Chiloscyllium plagiosum. The sequence goes on from NC_057712.1 coordinate 42,514,918, forward strand.
TCTTGCAGCAGACACAGAGGAATTCATCACACAAATGAGACTCTGGAAATTCTTTGAAGATGCTAGCAGTGATCCCAATGAGCCCACTGAGGAACCGGAACGGTCATCACAGGGATCTGTAGAGGGGCGGCCGAAGAAGGAGACAACTTGGACCCCACTGGAGGGCCGCTGCCCTGGGCTTGACATGTATGCTCAAACCATCAGGAAATATATAAATGCTAGATTCATCAGCCATACCCACAAGGTGGAGCAAAACATCACCCGATCACAATGCAACGCCATCCATGCTCTCAAAACCAATCACAATGTTGTCATCAAACCAGTAGATAAAGGAGGAGCCATCGTCATTCAAAATAGAACAGCTTACTGCAAGGAAGTGTACTGACAACTGAACAACCAGGAACACTATAGGTAACTACCGGCCCAACCAACCAAAGAGCACACCTGTGACCTCAACACTTTGATCAGGACTTTGGATCCAATCCTTCAGAGTTCCCTATGCGCCCTCATCCCACATTCTTCTAGTGTAGGTGACTTCTACTGCCTTCTGAAAATACACACAGCCAACACACTAGGACGTCCCATCGTATCAGGTATTGGGACCCTGTGAGAGAACCTCTCTGGCTATGTCAAAGGCATCTTGAAACCCATTGTACAGGGGACTTCCAGCTTCTGTCACAACACTATAGATTTCTTACAGAAATTCAGCATCCACGGACCAGTCAAACCGGAAACATTCCTCGTCAGAATGCCTGTTTCAGCACTCTACACCAGCATCCCCGACAATGACGGCATTGTGGCAACAGCCTCAGTACTCAACAACTGCCAATCTCCAAACACCGACCTACAACTCATCTGCTTTACCCTCGACCACATTTTCACCTTTGACAACCAGTTGAACAAATACACGATACAGCCATAGGGACCAAATTTGCACCCCAATATGCCAATATTCATGCACAGGTTCAAACAAGACTTCTTCTCTATGCAGAACCTCCAACCAACCCTATACACCAGGTACATTGATGACATTTTCTTCCTCTGGACCCATGGTGAAGAGTCACTGAAAGAACTACACAGTGATATCAACAAGTTTCATCCCACCATCAAACTCACCATGGAATACGCTCTACTATCTGTCTCATTCTTGGATGCATGCATCTCCGTCCAAGATGGGGACCTCTCAGCATCGCACTCTACCGCAAACCACGGATAACCTCATGACATTGCACTTCTCCAGCTTCCACCCAAAACATATTAAAACAACCATCCCCTATAGATAAGGCCTACACATACACAGGATCTGTTCAGATGAGGAGGAACATGACGGGCACTTGGAAGTACTCAGGGATACCCTCATAAGAATGGGTATGATGCTCAACTCATCAACTGCCAGTTCCAACACGCCACAGCAAGGAACTGTAATGACCTTCTCAGGAGACAGACACTTGCTGCAATGAACCGGGTACCCTTCATTGTCCAGTACTTCCCAGGAGCTGAAAAGCTGCGCCATGTTCTTCACAATCTACAACACTTTATCAATGAGGATATGCATCTCATCAAGACCTTCCCCACGTCTCCACTTCACGCCTTTAAACAACCACCAAACCTCAAACAAATCATTGTTCGCAGCAAACTGCATAGCTTTTAGGACAACACCATACAACCTTGTCACGGTAGACGCTGCAAGACGTGTCAGAGTGTCGAAACGGATACCACTATTACACGTGGGGACACCTCACACCATATACGTGGCAGGTACTCATGTGACTCGCCAATGGTGTCCATCTCATACGCTGCAGGCAAGAATGCCCTGAGGCACGGTACATTGGTAAGACCAAGCAGAGGCTATGACAACGGATGAATGTATACTGCACAACAATCTACATACATGAGTGTTCCCTCCCAGTCAGAGAACACTTCAGTGGTCTGGATCATTTGACCTTGGACCTTTAGGTGACCATCCTCCAAGGCGAACTTCGGCAAGATCCAAGATTTGGCAGGAGGTGTTACTGCGTCATCTCAGAGAGAGTAGAGCATCTGGTGTCCTGTCCACAAACAGGCTACAAACGATATATGGGTACTGCCTCCGCAGTGCACCACAACAGGGAGACGGAGCAGAGGCTGCAGCGTGGCGAGATTTAACCATGTCTTTTGCTGATTTGAAGCTGGACACTTTTGGCCTGGCAAGCTAGCCAATGCTTCCTGTGCATCAGTGTAAGTGTCCTCAACGCAACAACGCAAAATGGCAGAGCAGAGGCTGATAGGCAAGTTTGGTACCCATGGGGATTGCCTCAACCAGGACCTTGGGTTCATGTAACACTACAGATGACCCACTGCACCACACACACACACACTCCTACAGACCCAAACACTCACGCAGACCCTCTCTCATACCCAAGCTCTCTCTCATATGCTCACACATACACTCCCATACAGACTCTCTCACAGACCTATATCCCTTTACACTCTATCACTCACACACTCATCTCCCCTCCCCCCACCGCCTCCACACACACACACACACCCATATACTTTTGTGGGGTGAATTTGCACTTGCAGAATTACATTTTGTTTTACATCAAAAACTGCATGTAAGATTCTGTAAATCCCTTTTGTAGATCAGAATCAGTCTGAACACTGGGCCACAGACAGCCTCACACAGGGATCTCACACCTTCAATGTAAATCTGAGTCAATATGGCACCTATTATTAAAGTTCACCTGAGAATGTAACTTTAAGAAAGTTCTGGAATTTACATATGAAAGAACCGAAACCAACATGCCCATTCGAAAAGGTGAGAGACTTTACAAACAATCCAGGTCTTTTTCAATATCTCATTCCAGTTACATCATACCATAAACTTTTACTATAAATTCTGTGTTCTATAATCTTATACTCTACAGCCACCTGATGGAGCAGCACTCCGAAAGCTAGTGCTTCCAAATAAACCTGTTGGACTACTCTTCAGAGAGCTGATGTGGACTTGTTGGGCCAAATGGCTTGTTTCCACACTTTAGGGATTCTATTAAACTTCTGTGAAGATGTCTACTGCTATAGCTGTACAAGCAAATGATCAATATTATTTTACGCAGTGAGTAGCACCACAGAATGAGTATAATTAAGAGTTAAATTTTCCATGTATTTACGATACTTAACATAAACACAGTGACACACAGTCATTAGTATTCTGATTCTCTTTTGAAGGAGGACACTTACACTGATACACAGGAAGCATTGGCTAGCTTGCCAGGCCAAAAGTGTCCAGCTCCAAATCAGCAAAAGACATGGTTAAATCTCGCCACGCTGCAGCCTCTGCTCCGTCTCCCTGTTGTGGTGCACTGCGGAGGCAGTACCCATATATCGTTTGTAGCCTGTTTGTGGACAGGACACCAGATGCTCTACTCTCTCTGAGATGACGCAGTAACACCTCCTGCCAAATCTTGGATCTTGCCGAAACACTCTAGGACAGTTTCCAGTCAGTGGTGTACTGCAAGGATCTGTTTGTCATTTTTATAAATGACCTAGATGAGGACGTAGAAGGATGGATTAGTAAATTTGCGATGACACTAAGGTAGGTGGAGTTGTGGATAGTGGCGAAGGATGTTGTAGGTTACAGAGGGACATAGATGAGCTGCAGAGCTGGGCTGAGAGGTGGCAAATGGAGTTTAATGCAGAAAAGTGTAAGGTGATTCACTTTGGAAGGAGTAACAGGAATACAGAGTACTAGGCTAATGGTAAAATTCTTGGTTGTGTCCATGTACATAGATCCCTGAAAGTTGCCACCCAGGTTGATAGGGTTGTTAAAAATGCATATGGTGTTAGCTTTCGTTGGTAGCGGGATTGAGTTTTGAAGCCAGGAGGTCATGCTGCAGCTGTACAAAACTCTGGTGTGGTCATAATTGGAGTATTGTGTACAGTTCTAGTCACTGCATTATAGGAAGGAAGTGGGAGCTTTGGAGAGGCTTCAGAGGAGATTTACCAGGATGTTGCCTCGTATGGAGTGAAGGTCTTATGAGGAAAGGCTGAGGGACTTGAGGCTATTTTCAATTGAGAGAAGAAGGTTGAAAGGAGAGTTAATTGAGGCATATATGATAATCAGAGGATTAGATAGGATGGACCATGAGAGTCTTTTTCCTTGGATGGTGATGGCTAACACGAGGGGGCATAGCTTTAAACTGAGGGGTGATAGATATAGGATAGATGTCAGAGGTAGTTTCTTTACTCAGAGTAGTAGATTAGATTTTTAGATTAGATTACATTACAGTGTGGAAACAGGCCCTTCGGCCCAACAAGTCCACACCGACCCTCTGAAGAGCAACCCACGCATACCCCTACATTTACCCCTTACCTAACACTATGGGCAATTTAGTTTAGCCAATTCACCTGACCTGCACATCTTTGGACTGTTGGAGGAAACCCACGCAGACACGAGGAGAACGTGCAAACTCCACACAGTCAGTCGCCTGAGGCGGGAACACACTGACTGCAACAGTAGTAGACTTGCTAATGTGTTGGCATTTAAATGGTCATTGGATAAACATATGGATAAAAATAGTATAGTCTTCAGTTTGGTTCCGCAGGTCAGTGCAACATTGAGGGCTGAAGGGCCTGTATTGTACTGTAATGTTCTATGACACTTCCAAACACTTTGCAATCGAAGTTCTTCAATTTCACCAACCTGAAAGCTCTGTGACTGGTCTTTTAACGAACATTAGTGCAGATAAAATCTTGCAACCTGACCTTTGTGAATGACTTGTGAATTGAATGGCCCTGCACAGTTTAAATTGATAACTGTTGTCATATTAGCCAGTAGCACTGTGAGACATTAGGACAGTACTAAGTGCTCACTGTTTTCGTGGATGCTTATGCGAACACCCTCTCAAGGTAATTTTGCACACAGGCTGTACTGAGGTGGGTAGCAGCTCAGCACATACTCTGATTAGAGCTCTCAGTATCTTCAATAGGAATCACCTCTCAACACCGGAAGTACCCACACTTTAGGATATGTATAAATTGACAAGAAAATGCATTTACGTCGCAGTCAACAATGTCAACATGAGCAATGAATGAAGACAAAACTCTTGGGTAGCGAGGGTCCAGAAATGCCACGCAGTAGTCAATGAGGAATCTGGTGTCAGTTGGAGAACAACATTGGCTAAGGATACCTCTCAGCTTTAGAAGGCAGGACAAAGTATAGCAGCATTGAGCTACAAGAGGGAGACATGTACACGTGCAACCAGCTTTCAAAATTCAGGTGGTAACACCCGGCTCCATATCTCTATTATGTCAGAGGTGCGATATAAATGCAACTTCCCATTTTCAAGTTCTCAAATCTGCAAAGTGAAGTAACAAAAGAGTAAAAACCGGCATAAGTCTGAAAAGAATGCTTTAATAAGCATTTTGGAGGAACCCTTCTAGGTCATTCATTCACTGCCGAAAGCCTACATTAAATTATCATCTACTTTGTTAAATAAATAAGGAAATAGTCTTGCATGAAGTATTGCTGTAAAGTAACAAGTAGGGATGATCCGGATCGTGACTTACTGCAAGCAACTTTGCTTTAATACAAAATGGGATCAATGATACAATTATCTTCCACTCAAGCAAAAAAAAATTCACATTGACATCAACACACTTCATACTTATATATATTAATTATAATTAGTATAAATGACTTGTTGTGGGGAGGGCATGGGGTTTTTAACAATGGCAGTTTGATCTCAGCAATATGAAATGGCACAAAAATGCTGCAGGAATTTCTTTTAAGTGTATTAACAGCCAGTCTAAGTGTGTTAATTAAACATTTGTGAGTAAGTTCAAGTTTGCTACATTAAGGTAGTGCTGATCAATTTTTTACATCCCTTTGTTAATTACCTGGGACACAGACATTTGCTTTGTGGTTAATTAAGGAAAATCAGCTCTGAACAAAAATAAAGATTATTTCACAAAATCCAGCATTGCCTCATTGAATTGTGTATGAGGTAATCAGAGCGGTTAGCAAATTATGGAGTCATCTGCCTGCTTACTGACATAACACGTTCCTGGGATTTTATATTTTTTAACAGTACATTCAGAAACAGCTTTTTGAGATAGTTACCTAATTCCATATTATCATGTAAAAATATTAGTTTAACTTACATCTTTCTTAAAAGCTCTTTTTAATTTTCCCTCCAGAGGATATGGTGTCAACAAAAAAAATGATCAAAATAATTATTCACATAAAATAACATACCTCACAAGACAAAAACACAAATAAGGCCATTCTGCAGCATTAAAAGTCCACCTCTTGCAATATTTCACAACAGATTCTACAGAATATTTTACATCCCAAGGACTGCACTATCAAATGATTTCAGAGAACTTCTGTTGGGTTGATCACACTATCTTTTGGAGGCTGCACTCAGTTTGCTAGCTGCTGGGGACCTCCGTGACGGTGTTGGGATTTTCGAAGGTTTGGCGGAAGATGGCCGAGATCCTGCTCGTGACCCTGATCTGCTAGTGTCAGGCACTGTTTCTGAAACATCTGAGCATACAGACTGGATATCCGAAATGTCAAAATCAGAAGCGTCACTCCCACGACGACTACTGGCTCGGCTGCCGGTCTTGCTTCCAGCTCGGCTTGTAGGCCGGCTTGGAACTTTCCTTGAATCTCGGGCTGGATAGTGGTACATAAAAACAAGATATGTCAGGCACAGACATGCAGCTCATCAAATACAACCTGTTCTATCCACTATCTAAATGATCTTGTACTTGATTTGCTGACACTTCTGATCACCAAAACAGTTCACACAAAAGGTACAAATTGGCGACAAAAGATAAATACTCAGATTTTGAGATTCATTGAGGAAATTAAAATGGGGGGGTTTATTTTCCGATTTGGTATTTTATAGGTGCACATATCAGAATGCTGTGCAATCAGAGCTGTCAATTTCCTGACAAATCGTTCAGTTCTGCCAGGAAGGTTGAGGGTGAGTACCCACCTCTTCCCATCACAGTGCTTCCATTGGAAGGTGTCAGCTATTGCTAGGGGTTGGTACAACATGCACCAGTCACCCTTCGTAAAGTGCCCAAATGGCTATTGTTTGTTGTGCAGATGGAAAAGGGGATTCAAAATCCTACGTGACAACCTAGAATAGCACAATCCTTTTTCCATCCATACATATTTTTCAACAGATGTCACAAGCAATGATCAAAATTGAATTCTTAGATTGATATCTTACTTATCTTCATCCCTCAAACGCACCTCAACAGCCTCCTTTCTCGTTCAGTCTAGTCATGCTCATTTTTTTTTTTACAATACTGTGAGCACCACATAGAGATCAAATAACTCAGAGTTCAAACCTGACACTATCCAACTTTAGATTCAGCCTCTATGAAAGTGAGATTTTCCCATTTAAGCTGGGATAGAGAGGTTTCATGTTTTAGCAATGCTAGTGATTAGAACAGTGCTTGTACCATTCTAATCATTCTACAGTGGATTTAGCTAGCAGTGCATGGTAAAACAATTTCTTCAAATGCCTTGCAAGTTGTAAGTGAATGACTGCTGTAAGACTAATTGCTGAACAGTTCAAATTGTCCAGCAATTTATGTCTGCTTTGGAACAGATTGCTGAGTTGTTTATACACTAACAAGGATGTGCATACAAAAATAAGTTATTTTCCCAGATAAAGAACATAAACGCACATGGGATTGAGGATAACTTGGTTAGTTGAATGCAATTGGCTGAGTGGCAGGGGACAGAATATGATGATAAACGGCTTGAAGGCCGCTGTTCACGTGGATCAGTGCCGGGTCCCTTATTGTTTATGAGATATATAAAAGAATGTAGACAACAATGTGGGGCTGATGATAAGTAAGTTTGCTGGTGACACAAAGATTGGCTGGCTAGTTGACAGTGAGGAAGAAGGTCTTAGGTTACAGGAGAATATAGATGGATTGGTCAGATGGGCAGTGCAGTGGCAGATGGAATTTTAACCTTGATAAGTGTGAGGTGATGCCCTCTGGAAGTAACAACAAGACAAGGGAGTATTTAATGAATGACAGTACACTGTGAAGCTCAGAAGAACAGAGAGATTTTGGAGTGTTTATCCACAGCTCCTTGAAGGTTCCACAGCAGCATAATTGGGTAGTTAAAGTGGCATAAGGGACATCGTTGAAGCATAGGTTATAAAAGCACGAAGGTCATGTTGTAGCTGTGCAGACCTTTGATGAGGTCACAGCTGGAGTACTGTGTGCGGTTCTGGGCACTGTGACTGTACGAGAGAGTGTAGTGGAGGTTCGCCAGGATGTTGCCAGGGATGGAGCATTTCAGCTATGAAGAGAGGCTGGATATAACTCAGGTGTTTTCTTTGGAGCAGAAAAGGTTGAAGGGGAATCGGATAGAGATACAGAAGATTATGAGGGATATGTACAGAGATAGAAAGCAGTTGTTCCCATTCATTGAAGGGTCAATATAATAGGGGACACACCTTTACAGTAAAAAGCAGGAGGTTTAGAGGGGATTTGAGGAAAAGTTTTTCACCCAGAGAGTGGTGAGGGTCTGGTATGCACTGCCTGGGATGATAGTAAAGGCAAGTAATGTCACAATCTTTAAAAAGTACTTGGATGAGCACTTGTGGTGTCATAATGTTGAAGGCTATGGGTCTCATGCTGGAAAATGAGTCCAGTGTAGTTTTTTGGCTATATTGACTTGATGGGCTGAAGGGCCTCTTTTGAACTGTATGCTCCTAGGATTCATATCATCCTTGGCAGTGAAGATATCAGGTGTGATATCTTTCTACAGCATTTATTTTCCTGAGAAGTTTCCACATCTACTCTATGAATATAGAAAATGGTAAGATTATAATCCCATGACTTTCACAAGTTTTTTGGGGGGGGGGGGGAAGGCTATTCTCAGATAAAAGGATGGGTAGGAAGTAGGAGGCTTTCACAATGAGACAACGAGAGTTCAGAGACAGTATGTTTATGTTAGTGTGAAGGACAAGGCTGATAGGTTTGGGGAATGCTGGATGACTAGAGAAATTGAGTTTCTGGTCAAGAAAGAGGAAGCATTTATCAGGTATCAATAACTGGGATCGATTGAATTCCTAGAAGAGTATAAGGGCAGTAGGAATATACTTAAGAAGAAAATCAGGAGGGCAAAAAAGAGACATGAGATAGCTTTGGTAAGTAATATTAAGGAGAATCCAAAGAGATTCTATAAATATATTAAGAGTAAAACAGTAACTAGGGTGAGAATTCAGCCCCTTAAAGATCAACAAGGCCATCAATGTGTGGAACCACAGGAGATGGGTTAGAAACTAAATGCGTATTTTGTATCAGTATTTACTATAGAAAAGGACATGAAAGCTCGAGAACCTGGGGAAATAAATAATGATATCTTGAAAAATGCGCATTTTCCAGAAAAGAAGGAGGTCTTAAAACAAAAAAAGGTAGATAAATCCCTGGGACCTGATCAGGTGTTTCCCATACTTTGTGGTAAGCTAGGGAAGAGATTGCTGGGACTTTTGCTGAGATATTTGTATCATCGATGGCCCCAGATGAGGTGCTGGAAGACTGAAGGTTAATGTGGTACCACTATTTAAGAAAGATGGGAAGGAAAAGCCAGGGAACTATAGACCAGTGAGCCTAACATTGGTGGTGGGCAAGTTGTTGGAGGGGATTTGAAGAGACAGGATTTACATATACTTGGAAAGGCAAGGACTGATTAAGCATAGCCAAGATGGTTTTGTGCATGGGAAATTGTGTGCCATTAACTTGGATTGAGTTTTTTGAAGAGGTGACAAAGAAGGTTGATGATAGAAGAGTGATTGATGTTGTGTATATGGACTTCAGCGAGGTGTTCTACCACATGGTAGACTGGTTACTAACATGGGATCCAGAGGAAGCTAGCCAATTGAATACAAAATTGACTTGAAAGTAAGAGACAGAGGGTGGTGGTGGAGGAATTCTTTTCAGGCTGGGGGCATGTCATCAGTGCTGTGTCACAAGAACCAGTGCTGGATCCACTGCTTTTCGTCATATATAAATGATTTGTGTGTGAATATAGGAGGTATGGTTAGTAAGTTTGCAGATAACACCAAAACAGATGGTGTGATTGTGGGCAGTAAAGATGATCTCTGAGTACAATGGGACATTGATTAAATGTGCCAATGGATCGAGGAGTGGCATTTGGGGTTTCATTTTGATAAGTGTGAGGTGTTGCATTTTGGTAAGGCAAACCAGGGCAGGTATACAGTAAATGGTGATCGGTGAGACCACTTTTGGAATATGGTGCACAATTCTGGTTGCCCAGTTGTAGGTAGGATGTTGTTGAACTTGACAGGATGCAGCAAAGAATTACAAGGATGTTGCCAGGATTAGAGGGCTTGAGTTAGAGGGACAGGCTGAATAGGCTGGGGCTTTGTTTTCCTGGACTGTTGGAGACTAAGGGGGTGACCTTATAGAGATTTAAAAAATCATGAGGGGCATGAATCATAAAGACTTACCCGGTATTTGTGACCTCCCTCTAGAAGGAGGAGTTGATGTTACATTGCTTTCATCTCCAGAGTGGAAACTTTTTCCAGACAAATATCCAGGCGGTCGCAGTTTGCTTCCCTGGATAGGGGCTACCTAAATTAGGTTGTACAGAGAAATAAATGAATATTTTTCTACTGGGGTGCAAATATCTTTGAGATGTAGCAGATATGTGAATTGTCACTTGAAATATTGACCTCATTCCCACAAAGTATTCCTAAGTATGTCAGAACTTTGTTGTTCTCTTATCAAATTTGGCCAGCGATGTACTTTAAAGAATTATATACACATCAGTTAAGCATGACACCAATTGGCTCTGTCCAATACAGTATATGAATATGATTAATTTCCTTTCTAATTTAATGCATATTGAATGTTAGGATGATTTGTACGGGACCGAAAGAATGTAATATCTATCTGCTGCTTCAAAGGACTAACCTTTTGAATTGGTTAATTAACACAGTAAATAAATTAACTCTGGAGACAAAAGGTCATTCGTGAAGAATGTAGCACTTATCCTAATGTCAGTGACATTCTGCTATAAAGGGTTGGGGGGAATGCTGGCACAGAAAACACTTCTGTCTATTTGGCATACATACTTGAGGCATGCATAAAAACCTTGATTGAAGATTCATTATCCATCCAGACCAGAGAAGAAGTTATTAGTAGGATGTAACTTCATTCAAAGAATGATAGTGCACAATGCATTTTTTCCATGTATTATATTACCTTCCAACATTCAAAAGATCTCCCCAATATAATTCTACATCTTGTTTTAAAATACCTGAAGTAAACCACTAGAAAAAAAATTCACACAGCTAAATTTGGAATGCCACATCTTTAGTTAAAATTGATTATTTGACTTTGGAGTAAATGAAACAGCTTATGTGCAATATGAGGTGACCACTAGGGGGCAGTCTTACTGCAGAAGGAGGAAGGGTGGACAGGATTTTATCCAAACACCTCTTGAAAGGATGGTGCAAAGCATTTTTATAATGCCATCATTCTCTGTAAATGTGTTGTTCCAATTATTCATTGTACGATATAAATGTCAATCTGGTGGAAAACATTTTAAACCTCTTTTTTTTATTTCAACGCACTATTCACCGGCCTTGATACAGAATACACACATCTGACAGCAGGTTGCTCCTGTGGCAATTTAACCTGTCATGGTTGTTATAAACTCAAAGACAGACCAAAGAGGCCAAATTACATGTTAAGATCACTGCAGAAGGTCTGCAGACACAATTAGAAGATCAGACATTAATTCATGGTAACTATACTTGTGCATACGTTCCTGAAAAGTCAAATTCACAGGATTGTTCTGTCTGCCAGTTATATTTCAATGCAAGTGGTTCTGGAAATCAAATAGAGTATCATCATTGTACTCACTTTTCTTCATTTAATATTGTTACAGTACTACAGTACAACCATAAATATTTAAAGCTGACTTTATGTTCAAAGTTTAAAGTTATTATGGCCCAAGAGGATGCCATTTGGCCCATGTTTGTTAGCTTTCTGCAGAGCAGTTCAGTTACTCCCATTCCCCCAATCTATCCCTGTAGCCCTATGAGCTCATTGCCTTCAGGTGTCCATCCAGTTTTCTTCTTAAAATATTAATCATCTCTTTCTTTCACCATCCTTGTAAGTAGTGAGTCATTACCATTGTCTGCAGAAAATGAATTCTTCCTCACAAACCCTCTGAATCTCTTGACCAAAATCTTAAGTCTGTGTACCCTGCTTCTTTACAATCAGTTAATGGGAATGGTTTTCCTTTGTCTTACTATATCTAAACCTGTCATTATCATATAGGCCTCTATCAAATTTCCCCTCAAGGTTCTTTTGCTCCAAGGAGAACAAGCCCAGCTTATCTGACATAACCTTGTGACTAAAATCCATCATCTCTGGAAACATTCCGGCAAACTTCCTCTCGTGAACTCTCACATCCTTCCTAAAGTGTGATGACCAGAAATGGATGAACTACTCTACTTGGGATCAAATGCAGACCTTTATGAAGCTCACAATTCCAAATGTTGTGATATTTACTCTCTTAATGTGTTCCCTCACCTTCAAAGGTCAATGCAAACGGATCTTCAAGTCTCTCTGGCCATGCACTCTTTACAACTGTGTCATTAAATCTACACGATGCTGCTGTATCCCTTCTGCCAAAATGCATCACCTCACAATTCCCTGTCCATTGTGCCAGCTTATGTGTGTCCTGTTGCAAGCGATTGGTATCACCCTCACGCTTTGCCATTCCTTCAAGTTTGTAGTTATTAGAAAGGTTTGAAATTTTGCTCTGTATTCCAATATTGAAGTAATTTACCAGAAACAGCTGTGGTCCTTGCGCTGATGCTTGGGGAGCATCACTGTCTACTATCCCTCAGTCTGAAAAACAAATGCTCACAACTTACCTCTACCACATGTTTCTATTGATATTTTATCGAAGCACAGTTACAAAGTTACTAAGCGTTCAACCTTGCCCTGGATCCCAGAATAATATCATCCTCTTTGTTTGTAACTGTCCTTCAATGTCTTACTATTCTCTCTCTCTGTCTTATTTTCCTTTTCACATGCTCTCTCAGCTTAATGTATTTGGAGTGGTTTCACAATGAGACATTCATAATGTGCCCAGATGATGGACCAGAAGTCTGGATCACTGACAGTAGGGTGAATCAATGACTGTAACAATGATACTCAAACCCGACCTGAATGTTCAACAGCTTGTAAAATAGTTGACCACTCCACCATATGTCCAATATCCAAGTTGGATGGGATTACTCTCACATGGTTCCATTCTTATCTATCTAATCATCTCTAGTCAGAGAACCACTTGCAACAATTTCTCCTCTTGTTCCTCAACCATTGGTTGCGGTGTCCCAATTTCCAAATGTGCTACTTCTACTTCCTTAATAATTGATTCCAACATTTTCCTAACAATCATTGTTAGGCGAAGTCAGCCTATTGTTACCCACTTTATGCTTCCTTCCTTTTGGAACAGGGGTGTCACATAGGGAGCTTTCCATTTCTCCTGTAATTCTCCAGAATCCAAGGATTTTTGGAAAATTACAACAAATGATACAAAATATGACAATTACAATGACACAAAAATAGGTGCAAAGGCAAAGTGCGAAGGGGATATGAAAAATGATAAACAGAAGGTTAAGCAAATGGACAAAAAGTTGGCAAATGGAGTACATTATGGGAAAATATGAAGTTTTCCTTTTGGAAGGGAGAACAGAAGTATTACTTAAATGGAGAACAGTTACAGTAAGCTGCAACGCAAAGGGCCTTGGGATACTTGTCCGCGAAACACAGAAAGCTAGCTCACAAATGGAGCAGGTAATCAGAAGGGCTAATGAAATGTTGGCCCTTGTTTTAATTGGATTGGACTGTAAGAGTAGGAAAGTCTTACTGTAATTGAACAAGTTGCTAATGAGACCACATCTGGAGTCCTGTGAACTGCTTTGATCCCTTTATTTAATGAAAGATAGCTTCATTGCAAGCAGTTCAGAGAAGGTTCACTAAGATGATTCTTGAAGGGATTGTCTTATGAGCAAAGGCTAAACAGGTTGGGACTCTATTCAATGGAGTTTAGAAGAATGAGAGGTGATCTCATTGAAACATACAGGATTCTTCAGGGGTTTGACAGTGTAAATATTTCTCCTCATAGGAGAGTCTAGAACCAAGGGCATAGTCTCAGAACAAAGACAGAGGTGAGGGGGAATTTCTTCTCTCAGAGGTTTGAGGGTCTTTAGAACTCGATGCTATAGACAGCTGGGAGGCCAGAGTTTTTGTATACATTTAAGGCTGTGGTATTGTAGGTGTTGGTGGTGATTCCCTCGAATTCCAGGAGCAGCAATTACTGTTTTATATGCTGTTGCATTGTTTTGGAACTTTGGAAAAACAAAAGTCAAAACAACAGCAGTTTTAAAAGGGAGAAGAGCAGACAAAGGAAGCACATGGTGAGGACAGTGCAGGGGGGAGAGAGAGAGAGAAAGAGAGAACCTGCACAGTTCTTTGCTGTTTGTCTTTGCTGTTTGAATTCATGTATCGCTGGACCTTGGAGTGCATCTGGGAAAATTAACAAACAGTGAATTTCACAACTAATCTTGGAGGAACTGTTGGGCGAAGTTCAAGAGAAAGGCTGTATTAGTGAGTACAGTGGGTTCTTTCTTGATTATATGATTTTGGAGATAAATCTCTTGATTAAACTTAAAATATAAGCCTCTTGATTAAACTTAAAATACAAGCCATAGCTATTAATTTAACCTGGGGCAGTGTTTGTAGAGGAATAAAATGGGGCTATTTTCTGGGTCTGTAGATTGTGAAGGAGCAAAAATGGCCTTTGCAGTGATATGTACTTCTTGTCAGATGTGGGAGTTTAAAGAGAGTTTAAGGGTTACTGCAGATTATATCTGCCATAA
>NC_057712.1:42533819-42641795 GCF_004010195.1 Chiloscyllium plagiosum
AGGATAAATAGACAAAGTCTTTTTCCTGGGTTCGGGGAGTCCAGAACTAGAGTGCATTGGTTTAGGGTGAGAGGGGAAAGATATAAAGGAGACTTAAGGGGCAACGTTTTCACGCAGAGGGTGGTAACTGTATGGAATGAGCTGCCAGAAGATGTGGTGGAGGCTGGTACAATTGCAACATTTAAAAGGTATTTGGATGGGTATATGAATAGAAAGGGTTTGGAGGGATATGGGCCGGGTGCTGGCAGTTTGAACTCGATTGGGTTGGGATATCTGGTCGGCACCGAAGGGTATGTTTCCATGCTGTAGATCTCTATGACTCTATAAATATATTCTTTATCAGTACGGGAATCAAGATTATGGGGAAAAGGCAGGCAAGTCGACTTGAGGAATGTTGGATCAGCCAAGATCCTATTGAATGACACAGCAAGCTCGAGGAGATGAACAGCCTGTTCCAATTGCTTATCATATCTCCCAAGGATCTATGTTGTCCTTCCTATTTCTCATTTATACCCTGCCCTTCACTAACAGTGTCATGCTAGTTTTTGCATGTACTCTAACAGCACTCTGCTTCATCACTCCTCATCCTTTGATTGCTCCACTGTCTCAAAATTAACAGACTGCTCATTTGACATTATCCATTCATGGGATGCAGACAGCAGTGCGGGCTCTAACTACTGTTGTCAGGTCGCCAAAGAGGGCACTGCATGTCGTAAAATGAGGAGATGAGGCAGCTGTACTGTCAGACAAGTTCCTGACTTGTCTTGCCTTGGTTATGAAAATTTGGCCTTTGGCCCACTCTCTCCACCTTGATTGCCCATCAATAGATCCAGCAATGTCTTCTGTTTGTGCCAAGGGTGCACTAGTCAAGGAAAATTCCTGACATCCAATCAATATTTGTGCAATTAAAGTCCTCCAATCTCACTATGCTATATTTCCTTACCTCTCTGTAGTTTCCCTGCAGATTTGCTGCTCAATATCTCTCACAATTAGGGTACCTATAGAATATTCCCAACTATTCCCTTCATTCCCTTTTCACTCATCAATTCCAACCGAAAGGATTCTGACTTTGTGTTTAAGGTCATCCTGTAAATTTAACACTACAATGTCTTCACAAAGGAATACTGCCAGCCCACCTCCCATTTTTCCTTCCCCCACTTTTAGAATAGGTTATATCCCAAAATGTTAACCACTCAGCCCTCTCCACTTTTAAGTCATGCTTCTGTTATTGCCAGTATGTCACATGCCAACACTGCATTTTCTGTTTGCATTTTGATAAGGATCCAGAAATTTAATTTTTAGTACATTTCAATTTGACTTTTACTTTATCTCCCCAATAACTAATATTTATAATTCTGTTCTTTATCTTACTGGGGTGCAGTTCCCTTTGTGCTATCAGTCCTCTGGTACCATGCATTCCTTCATGCAATGTACATTTGCAAACTGCAGAAGTAACTGTGGGAAGACAGCTCAACTACCAGCTGCTAAATGACATTAAACAGAACCATAGAATTGCTATGTAGCAGAAGGAGGCCATTCGACCCAATACATCAGCATAATTCAGTACACTCAATACTGTAGTGCCACACCCCTACCTTTTACCCATAACCCTGCATCTCATTTCTATTTTTAAAAAATCATCTAAGGCCCTCCCTGAATGCCTCAACTGAACCTGCCTCCACCACACTTCCAGATAGAGTATTCCAACACCTGATCAGTTGTGTGAAAAACTCTCTTTTCACTTTGCATTCTGCGTCTTGTGCAAAATACTAAATCTTTACCCTCTGGTTCTTGATCCTTTCATGAGGGGTAAAACTGCCTATACTACCCAGACTCCTCATGATTTTGCACAAGGCCTAAAACATTATATGTTTTGTTTTAGAACAGCTCTCTCTACCTGTCACCGTTAATGACTTATGCACATATACACCGATATCTCTCTAATCCAGCACACCCTTTAGCTCTCCATGTTCTTTGTACCAAAATGTATTACCTCACAATTCTCCAGATTGAATCTCATCTGCTATTATCTGCCAACTCTACCAACTTGTCAATGTCTTTTTGAAGTTCTATACTTCTTCCAGAGCTTACAATTCTCCCAAGTTTTCTGTCATCCATTAATTTTGAAATTGTCTCCCGCACATCAAGATCTAGATTATTTGTAAGAATAAAAACAAGGGTCCCAATATTAACTCCTGGGGAATTCCAATATAAACCAGCCTTCAACCCCAAAAAACCATCACTCTCTATTTCCAATCAGTCAGATAATTTTGTGTCCTTATTGCTATTATGCCTTTTATTTCATGATCTATCGTGTTGCTCACAATTCAGCATGTGGCACTACATCAAATGCCTTTGAAGGTCCATGTAAACTTCATCAACAGCTTTGCCTTCTCTCTTTATTCTTCAAAAACTCCAGCAAATTAGTTCGATATGTTTTTGCTTAAAAATTCCATACTGACATTTTTGAATTTACCCATATTTTTCTGTGTAACTATTAATTCTATTACAAGTTATTGTTTCTAGATGTTTCTACACCACCAGAGTTAAATTGTCTGGCCTGTAATTGCTGGACTGAGCTTTACAACCTTTTTTGAAGAAGGGTGCAAGGTTTGCCATTGTCCTGTCTTCTAGCATTATCCCTAAATCTAGGCAAGAGCGAAATATTATTGCCAGTGCAATTTCCACTTTCACCTCCTTCAATACCCTTTGAAGCAACTCATCTGGCCCCAGTGCCTTATCAACTGACAGCACATTCAATGTTTTCTCCTGAGCAATTTTGAACTTTTCTTGTGACTGAGATTGCATTAGTCATGATAGCTAGGGAGCAAGTACAGGTGCAAAGTATTCACTTAACAATTCAGCCATGTTCTTGCTTTTATGTGTAAACCCATTTTTGATCTCTGTTTGGTCCTACACTTCGTACTGGTGACGTGCTTACAGAAGACTTTAGGATTTCCCTTTATCTTAGCGACCAGTATTTTTTCATAATCTCTCTTTGCTTCTCACTGCCTTCTGAAGCTTTTATAATCAACCTGTTTCTTAACTGTACTTCTTTTTCTGAAACCTGTCGTAGGCAAACTATTTCTTGTTTAATGTAATTTTTATCTCCATTGTCATCCAGGGATTTCTGGATTTGTTTATTCTACTTTGTGTTTTGAGAGAATATCCCTCAATTGCATCCAAACAAGTTCCTGATGGGAAGTAGCCAATTGTTTCGTGACAACCCTTGGTTACAGTCTACTCAACTGAGCTCTGTTCTGTTCTTGTGCCATTAAACAAATGGCAACCAACACAAACTAGGAACTGGTGTAACAATGTAGGAATCTATTTATGAAGAAAGTTGTTTATTGACAGAAACTATATAATCTGAAAGATTATTTGCATGAATTACTGACCTGATTTAAGCATAGGATAGTGAAGAAGGCATTTGGTATGCTTTCCTTTATTGGTCAGAGTATTGAGTACAGGAGTTGGGAGGACATGTTGCAGATGTACAGGTCATTGATTAGGTCACTGTTGGAATATTGTGTGCAATTCTGGCCTCCTTGCTATCGGAAAGATGTTGTGAAACTTGAAAGGGTTCAGAAAAGATTTACAAAGATGTTGCCAGGGTTGGAAGATTTGGGCTATTAGGAGAGGCTGACCCGGCTGGGGCTGTTTTCTCTGGAGCATCAGAGGCTGAGGGGTGACCTTATAGAGGTGTATAAAATTATGAGGGGCATGGATAGGATAAATAGACAAAATCTTTTCCCTGGGGTCGGGGAGTCCAGAACTAGATGGCATAGATTTAGGGTGAGAGGGGAAAGATATAAAAGAGACCTATGGGGCAACTTTTTCGCACGGAGGGTGGTACATGTATGGAATGAACTGCCAGATGAAATGGTGGAGGCTGGTACAATTGCAACATTTAAAAAGCATTTGGATGGGTGTTTGGAGGGATATGGGCCGGGTGCTAGCAGGTGGGACTAGATTGGGTTGGGATATCTGGTCGGCATGGATGAGTTGGACCGAAGGGTCTGTTTCCATGCTGTACGTCTCTATGACTATATGACTCATTAAGGGTAATTTGATTTTGAAACAGCATAATTATATTTGAATCTAACCTGCGACTTAGAACTAAAACATCTGAAAATTGTTAATGTGGATATCAAAACAAGAAACAAAGTGCTGGAAAGCACACAACTGGTGTACTGGCATCTGAATCGAGAACGCCTTATAAGTGTAAACCTTTCTTCTGAACTCTGTTTTGAAGAATGACTCACACTGAAGCTGTTAACTTGTGCGCAAAGTCTCCAAAAATCAACTAACCTGTAGCGTATTTTCAGTATTTTCTGTTTTGGTGCTTCTGCAGTTTACAACAGAAAATCTTGAGGTTCATTCTTTCCCTTCCCAATCTTGTGACTAGAACATATTTACAGACCATATCATTTGCTAACTTTGTACAGACTGAGCCTGGGGCCCCAGCTGGCCCACATACTCAGGATTCACACTTTTATTTCAAATACAAATACTCATAAGCCTGACATTTTCATGGTGGGGATGGGCATCTTTGGTCAAAAGCAACATTGTGGAAAGTACTGGTACAGCTCTGGAGAACTGGGTCAAATTGTTATAAATGGGCAAGGATATGTATCCTCTCGGGTTTATTTAGGAAGTATGAGGGTTGATCAAGTCAAGGTCCTTCTTGCCCACCTTGCAGTATCTGAAATATAGTATTCTGTAGCTTTCATGGTGTATCACTGAACAGATTCCAGAAAGGAAAATATCAATCCTAAAAAAAAAATCTACAATCACAGAAGCTTCGCCAGAATATTAGCAGTGAATTACGATGCAGCGATTGACAGTAAACCACTCTACCCATGCATAAGAAGACACATGAAACTTTTAAGAAAGGGAAAAAGACCTTTGGGAAGATTTACACAATTACATGATTCCTTATGGATTCAGACAAGATGAAATGAATGAAAATGGATAAATGTTTATGGCAAAATTGACGGTGTTATAGAAAGGGAAGGTTAGAAGATAAATGAAACTAGATCTTAAGAGGCTAAGATGCATAAAGGAAGTCCTCAAAGTGTGGAAAAATCTCAACTAGTTTCTAGTGTTACAGATTAAGTCAGAAGTAACCGGGCTATAAGAGAACCTCTTTTTCAGGATTCAGAGTTTTAAGTATTCTTTAGCTTGGACCTTGGAATTCAGACCAAACTTGTCAATAATACTAAATTTGTGCAAATTACTGATTTTGCATAAAACTGATGTATACTAACTGATCAAAGATGTCAATTCTCCAACCTCCTGAAAAGAATAGTTTATTGCCTGCAATCATTTTGCTTTTTTTCTCCTCAATAAGTGAGCTTTAATCACAAGGTTAACTTCAATTCAATCAAAATGTTTATTTCCAACAATAAATCTAAGAATTTATTACTGAAGTGCAAAGATCTTCATATACCAACTGATGTCACTGCACCTTTGTGCATGCACTGTTGCTATATAAACTGATTTCTCCGAAAGAAAATGTAAAGGTTTGGGGGGGGTGGGGTTCACAAAAAGTATTTAAAATTTAGCATCATTCTCCAATGTTTCAATTTCATAACACAAACTATTACGTAGGAGAGAGAAATTAAAATGCATTTGGAATCCTGAAAAACAGCACAAAATTCTTCTCAGAATTTCAAAGCAACAAACGTTTTGTCATAGCCCTTGCCAAGACAGGTAGCAAAACTCAAGGTCAATACAAAAGAGAGTTGATTGACCACTACCAGCACTTGTCTTTTAGACTGGGAGTACTTCACCGTACTATACCTCTGGAGATGGGATTCGGCGTTCAGGGGAGTCTGGTGACTTATAAGGAGTTGATGTTTTGCTGTTTGTCAACCATGGTTTATCATAATTGCGGATTAAATGTTGGGATGTCTGTGTGAAACAAGGATACATTGAAAATGAATGGAAATTAAGACAATAAAATAAAATGATCAGGAATAAACACAGTGTCATGGAGGAGGAAATGCAAATATGGAGGAGTAAAAGTTTAAAAATACAATGATGAAGATCCACTCTGTGACTCCCTTCAATTGAGGGGTCTAAATGTGAGTCAGGTTAGTAAGCAATCTGCGATATCTGGCATGCATTTAGCTTTCTTCGATTAGTGGGGTATTGCAAATGCACACTCGCTATTTTTTCACAATAAATTCCTAATAACAAAACTGAAGTTGGATTCAAGCTTAATGGTCGCTATGGTAGTGTAATTAAGGTAACAAAATAGCAGCTTAAAAGTGAGATTGCTGTAACAATGCAATTAAGCAACACACAGAAGCCAACAGACTGAGTGCTACATTGGGTTAAAATAATTGGCTTGCCAAAATACATAGGTCACAGGAAACAACTGGAAGTGACTGTGCTGCTCAACATTACCTTAGGAGGTGTACTTGTAGTTACTGGTGGAACTGAAATACTCTGACTGGCACTGGAGGTTGACCTGTTTGGCGAAGCGGCCCGTGATGATGGCCGTGACCTACGACCCCGTGATCGGAAGGCAGCCACAGACTGACCGGTGGTTTCAGGAAGCATGAATTTTTCACGCAGTTCAACATTTGTTCTGCCCTTTGCTGCAGAGAGGAATAAAACAATAGTTCAAATTCTAATCACTGGTGTTGACATGATCCAGCACCAAACTTGCAATAACAAGGTGAAGTGTGGAGAGAAAATAAAAGAGTACAGGAGGACTAAAAGGTGGTAACAGAACGATGAAACAACACTAAAATCTGAATTAATAGCCTATCCATACCAGCAACAGAACTTGCAACAGCAGCACTCAACATTTGGGCTTGTGTATGTATGGAGCATGACATGAATTAGCCCAGCAAAATTCAGAAAACTTAAATGGAAATAAAAAGAAAAGTTCTGATCTTATTAAATGTTTCAGTTCAGATTCACACTGTGAGCTACGCAAGAGTTTGAACTCCACTAACATCATGCAGTCAGTTTAAGAAAGCCCAGGGACCCATGTAAGCAAACCCAACTCCAAAAACTTGTGCAGAAGCTCAAAACAGCACATCACTTTCAGGCAGAACAGATATGTACATTCCACTTAGGAGGATGCTAAATATCAGACAAGGTGACCACTTACTTGCAGTGAGTATTACTGCGGGTAAAAGAAAAAAGTCATATAAGCAACTTCACATGCATTTCAAAATGGCCGATCATTCTGTATTTGGTTAAAAAAACTAAAAGCGCATTGGATTACAGTTCTC
Organism: Chiloscyllium plagiosum; assembly: GCF_004010195.1. NCBI lineage: Eukaryota > Metazoa > Chordata > Chondrichthyes > Orectolobiformes > Hemiscylliidae > Chiloscyllium > Chiloscyllium plagiosum. The sequence goes on from NC_057712.1 coordinate 42,541,073, forward strand.
TTTATAAAAAAAACATGAAAAGCCTGCTGTCAGCTGCCATGTGGGTTAAGCCATACAGAATAGGAAAGCACACAGTGGAAAGAAAAGAGACAGAGGATTGCCAACCTATAGGAGACTGACTGGTAATTGAAGAGTTTGATTCCGAACGCAACATTTTACTCCCATGATGATGAACTAGAAAAAAAATGGATAAAGGGATTGCATCACATCAAAGGAAATGGAGAAGAAACCTTTAGTAGGAAACAGGAGCAAGCAAAGGATTGACAAAACAACACCCATGAGATCATTTAAGCTGCTTCTAACATACAAATAAGCTAACAACTGCAGAATACTCAAGATATTAAAAAACCTCCATCTTTGCAGATACAGAATTTAAATTTTTGTCACGTTATTTACTTAAAAATCATTACATTCTCTACATTCCTTCTTACTCCCCTTCCAAACAAAACACCAGTAAAGTTGGTGGTTCTTGGTGACAAGGTAACACTTGCAGCTTTGACTCAAGTGACGTGCTTTGAATCTGAATTCAGACCGAGGTATCAATTGGCTAATAAAAGTGGACATACGGGTGAGCTTAATCCATTCCACTTACACTTAGTTTTCAATAAAGAATCAGCAATCTGACTGATTATTTTTCCCCACCGTGGCTTATTATGGCTGAGGTCAATTCTAGTTCGTGAAGAACACGCAGTGCTGCCAACTCTCCAGGGTTGGTCTGCAATCTCCCAGAATTAAAGATTAATATCCAGTTCAATATTATGAGAAATATTCAAAGAAATATTATACAATCTTCAAGAGGAAGTGCATGATGTTTTCATTTTCTTTCAGCACTTCCATTTATTAGTTGTAAAAACATTGGAAACAGGTTGTTTAACTGATCAATGGTGCTCTGCTGGGATCAGTGCTGGGTCCACTTTTGTTTGTCATTTATATAAACAATTGGGATGAGAATATAGGAGGCATGCTGCATATGACAGCAAAATTAGTGGAATAGTCAACAGTATCTGAGATTATAAAGGGATCTTGAGCAATTGGACAAATGGGCTGAGGAGTAACAGATGAAGTTTAATTTGGATGAATGCGACGTATTGCATTTTGATATAACAAACATGGTCAGTCCTTATACAGTTATTGAGAGGGCCCTGGATAGTGTGGTTAAACAAAGAGACCTATAGGTTCAGGTACATAGTTGTTTGAAAGTTCTGTCACAGGTAGACAGGATAGTTTGGCATGCTTGCCTTCCTTGCTCAGTTCATTGAGTACAGGAATTGGAACATCGTATTGAGGTTCAGGACGTTGGTGAGGTCAAGTTTAGAGTACTATGTATCGTTCTGATCTCCTTGCGAGAAGAAGGATATTATTAAATTGGATAGAATTCAAAAAAGATTTGCAAGGATGTCAGGATTGGAGAGCTTGAGTTATAAGAAGAAGCTGGATAGGCTAAGTGTTTTTTCAGTGGTGCATAGGAGGTTGAGGGGTAACTTTATAGAGGTTCATAAAGTCACAAGGGACATAGGTACGGTAATAGCCATCTTTTCCCTATGGTAGGGGGAGTCTTCCAAACCAGGGGATGGGAGGAGAGAGATTTATAAGTGACCTGAAAGGCAGCTTTTTCACACTGAGGAACTGCCAGAAAAAGTGGTAGATGCAGGTACAATTACAATATTTAAAAAAACATTTGGACAGGCACACGGATAGGATAAGTTTAGAAGGATATGGGCCAAACGCAGGCAAGTGGGACTAGTTTAGTTTGGGAAACTTGGTTGAAATGGATGAATTGGACCAAAGGGGCTGTTTCCAAACTGTGTGACTCTATGACTCTAATAATGAATCTTTCAATCAGGTAGCTAAGAAGCTGTTACACTACACTTGAGCAGAAGAATGGGATAGATTCTGGCATGAACGGCAGGACAGAGGGGTAGGACAATTGCAGACAATTGATCATGTGGTGAGACCTTCAGAAATACATCCAAAGTGGGCAATAGTACATATCTCATTGATCCACTATTGATGCCTGTTCCAAGCTATATTTGTCCTGAGACTGCTCTTTTACTAAATAAATGGCTAAAAATTCCACTAACAAACAGGCAAACATACAAATGTCATGCGGTGTATTACGGCACATGACAAGAGCTCATGGTGTTGAAGTTGTGATTGACACAGCCAGTCAAAATACAGTTCACAACCTACCTCTGCAGGGGTCATTTTTCACCAGAAACTCATCAAGTGCCATCCAGCCTCCTCCAACACGAACCATGACAGTACTGCGCAGGATACGGACTAGCCGCAGCTGCTGCGAGTCACCAAACTGCAAAAAGAGCAGCAAGAAACAGCTTAGCAGCTGATTAACTTTAACAGTGAGAAATCAAAAAAAGAATATTGCAATGAATTTCTCTTCCAATTCGTAATCATTGTTTTAAACAAGCATTTAATTTTTGCAGTTGCAAGCTTAATTTCCAATCAGTTTGCACAGCTAATTTGAAAGATAAAGAACAATTAGAAGGAAAAGCAGCAGCAGAGACATTTTTATACCCCAACAACTGTGCAATTATTAAAATAAGCCACTGGAAAATAGATTGGGAAAGCCTCTCCAGGTCCAACTCATTTATACTTGGAAAGCCACAAAGCAGCAGTTACTGGCTTTTAGCACACAGCACAACAGGTAAAACACATCAGACATTTATGTTGTTCTGTACCTGATTTCCCAGGAAGAACTAAGTCATGGAAGAGAATATGAAGAAAAAGAAAATTAGTCACATCAGCTTTGGTTTTGAAATATAACAGTGCTCTTAAATGACTGTATATTTATTTACAAAATTCAAAGTGGAATTTCCAATTTTTATACAAGACAACTAAGGCCAGTAAACAAACCTGCTAAGGAGTGTGTTGAGATTCTTGTATTGTAACAGGGTACAGATCTATTCATTTTTATTCTTTTGATAAGTTTGTTTTTGCTTGCTTTCTTCTTTTCTGAACTAATGATGTAACTTGGGCTACAATTAGATGTTAACAACTCTCCAGTCCCTCATTCAAGTGATCTATTTTGTGTGAAGCTGGAGAATAACTGTCATGTTTTTTAACACTGTGCTTTCAATATCATGCAAGGTATCGTCGTTGCATCTCATCCTCACTGGACATTCACACAGTACACCCCCAGTGTAAGTCATCAGGAGCTGCAACCCCACATGATTTATCAACTTGCCTTCCTGACTCAGGAATGACAAAGCCAATTGCCTAGGGTGAGACTGTCTCAGCACAGACTTGAAATTGAACAGTCCCTCACTTCCATGGCATAGGGCCACACACATTGATACACTTTACCAAAGCCATCAATTTACTCAAATACTTTTCTAAAACAATCAACAGTGATTAATTTATTTGCCATTGCTACCCATTTGAAATTTTACAATACAGATCTGTCTTTTACATATGTTCCTCAACAACGAGGTACAGTCTGACAAAATCTTAGTTAACTTTGTTGGTATTGAGAAGCAATATTACATCAGACAGTCCAGGCTGCACCTACCTGCTAAATTGTTAAGTTAAAATGTCTAGGGCTCATAAAATGATAGCACAAACACATCATAATTTTCAAAATCGGATAGCGACGGCTCACTCAAACACTATCCTCCAGTCAATAGCTGGATGGAGGACTACTCGCTGTAGTTGTATTTATTCCTATTTGGAAGCCACATTTGGTGTTATTGCAGCAATCAAGGGTATTAATAGGCTCTAGCAATTACCTATAGTCATTGCTCACACTGGCAATTGACATTTCTAGCTTATTGCACCTGTCTACTTGCCGGGAAATTTCTATGCAAATATGCATTAAAAACAGTTTAGGCAAAGTCCTTTTTACATCAATATATTGTGGGAAAAGTAGTAGAAAGTGTGGACTGCAAATGCTGGAGTTCATGAAGGGCTTATGCCCGAAACTTCGATTCTCCTACTCCTCAGATGCTGCCTGACCTGCTTTGCTTTTCCAGCACCACACACTCGACTATTGTGGGAAAAGTACCAAGCATACAAAGGGGTTGCAAGACTATTCTTTTTCAGATAGCCCCACTCACACAGCCCAACTGCGCAATCTGTACAATTGTACACTATGTGGATAAGATAATGATAGAAAATGACACATGCAATGTAGCTTGAATATTTATGAACATCTGTTAAAGTTTCAATATTTTTCCCTGAAATTGAGAGATTTTCAAATATGATTAGTGAAATAGTAATTAACATAGGAAAAAAAAACAAACAATGCATGTATGTTACATTAAAAAGAGACGTAAATATTGTGGATATTGAAAATCACTTGGAAGTTTTAACTCTGTTTCTATTTACACAGATCAGCATCAGGTTGAGAATCACTAATAAAGCATGTGGGATCATGGTATGTAACAGCATAGTGTACAAAAGCAAGGAACTTATTATAACCTGTATAAGGTGCAGGTTCCATCTCAACTAAAGTCTTGGTCCAGTTCTGGGCTCTAAACCTTAGAGATGTTGTGAAGGCAATAGGGAGAGAGCAGAAAAGATTTACGAGAATAGTTCTAGATATGCAGAACTTCAGCCACATAGCAAGAGTGGAGAAACTGGGATGGTTCTTTTTGGAGAAGAAAAGTTTGAAAGGAAGTTTGAAAAAAATTTAAATCATGAATAGCCCGGACAGGTGGGAACTATTGATGGAAGGAATGAAAATAAGAGGGCAGAGATTTTAGCCAAAGAAACAATGGTGATAATGAGGAAAACAGTTTCACATAGCTAGTGGTTAAGATCTGGAATGCCATGCCTGACAGTCACGATTCAACCTGGCTCTACCACACTATCAAAGGAGAACTGGATCACAATCTGAAAAGGAAAACATTTCAGGGTGACAGGAAAAAGGTAAGGAAATGGCATTAGGCAGGTTGTTTTTGTTCGATAGTTGTCATAGACATGATGGGCTGACTGGTCTCGTCTGTGCTGTGACTATTCAATAAGTTGCAATTAAAAGCTCCTTCAACCCTAAAATGTTTGGAAAATTATAATTAGTTTTCGTTGAGGACAGGCAGACAAATCCTGTTTCTGACTGTACCAGATAAACACACAAAGACACAAACAGGATGAAGAAATAAAACTGAAGAAAATCTGCAACAAATTGAAATGCAGAAGCTTGGCATAGCTTTCAAAAGGTGTGTGGGCTTAGAAACAACTGGAAGCAGGAGTCAGCTATCCAGCCCTTTGAGCCTGTCCTGCCATTCAGTATGTTTTTGACTGATCTGCTGTGAAGTTACAGCAACTTACAGTAAACAATTTGCTTTAGCTTTATAAATTAGCACTGTACACTGGAAAATTTTCACAGCTGAAATCAAGGGAGAATGGTAAAATAAACTAGCCTGGCCCTATTAATTTCATTTAAGGTTAAAGCTAAATAATTTTTAATTAGTTTAGAGGCTAAGATCTTTAGAGGCTAAATATCTTTTTGGGATGATTATGGTATACAGGTGCTGCTGGCCAGACTTTCTGCCCATCCCTAATAACCCAGCAGGCAGTGAAGGGTTAACCACATTGCTGGAGTCTGGAGTCACATGTAGGTCAGACCAGGTAAGGATGGCAGATTTCCCTTCCTAAAGGGCAATAGTGATCCAGGTGGGATTTAAAAAAAAAAGTCCATTTGACAACAGCGGTCAACTACTACAAATACATGATTATCACTGGTTAGTTTTTAATTCTAGATTTGTTTTTATTGAATTCAAGTTTCACCATCTGCTATGTTAGAATACAAACTCATGCCCCCAGAACATTAACATGGGATGCTAGGTTACTAGTTCAGTGACATTATCACTACACCTTTGAATTCAAAAAACAAAAGTTTGAATTCATTCAAAATGATTTACATTATTGACTTCACGGAATGAATTTACAAATGGATTTAATTAGAACAGAAAACTTTGTGTAAGATTGTAAGAAGAACTGAGGAATGGGAGCAGTGAAGAGGTGATGATTTGAGGTAACGATAAAGGGAATTTAGTAGTCAAGAAATGATATCTGACATTCACATCCATCTCTGTTAATGAATGCTGCAAAAAAGTTTACTTTCAAAGTAGAAAATAGGAAATTTTTAAGGAGATTGTTAACAAATCTATTAATAAAATCTCAGTACATCTCAAAGTTTTAAATTGTATAGGCAATGTCAAATGACCAGACTACTAAGATTCTATGCTACATCTTAAGGGAGGGTCACCTGAGTTGCTTGCAGTGCAGCTAAACCAATTTCTGATCTTACAATCACTTGGCACATGTCAATTACAAGTACATAGCAACAGATGAGACATTTGTTTAATGGACTCTTTAATTGTCACCAATGTTAAGTTTTTGATAGGAACAACTGCTTTCCTTGACTCAATGGATTCACAGACTGCCATAACATTTTAAAGTCAAATTTTAAAAAATTGTAGTTACAGGAACACCCCACACAGAGATCATATAGCAACTGCCGATGAAAACTGTTCATTCCCTCAGTTATTTGAGCTAGAAATTATGTGGAAGATTGGAAACTGAGTAGGAATAAAGGTCTTATATGCTAAGAGGTAGGATGTTTGTAAGATTAGCAATTGAAGTGGAATTATACAGAAATGCTAGAAATCTGAAATAGGATGAAACTGTTCAGATGCATCCATAACCTGACTTTTCTCCTTCCATGTTGATTACCTTACTATATATTACCCAAACGAGCATCTGGGCATGGGCAATCAATGCTGCCCCAGTTAACAAAGTCCGTATTTCATCAAATTTTTAAAAAAATTCTCAATTTTGAATCAATATGTTGCTTTAAATATACACAAATAGTGCATTTTTCATAATTGTCCTAAGTTTGTGAGCAGACATGTTAGATGGTGACTACCACAATGCTCCTAATACTCATCCAATTGCTGCCAGTCAGCTCAAAAGCTGACATGAGACCAAGGGTGAATATCTTGCCCCATCATAAACCTCAACACTGATCACCTGAGTCTCCAGAGGTTTCCACTGAATCAGAAGCTGGCATCTTCTGCATTCTAAAGTGTATCATTCAAAGCTTATTCCTTGAGGGATTCAGCAGAGACAAGGAAGGTCTTTGGTGTGTGTGTGTATGTGTGTGTTGAGTTAGGTGGGGGAGGGGGCTGTGAGTATCTCTCCAAGACCAACTCACTCCATTACCCGACTCACCACCTCTCACGCTACCTCGAGGAAGGTCCCTGCACAAAACTTTAATCAATAAAGAGAAATAAGGCAGGAATGTCAGTAACCAGAGGACACAGGTAATTGGCAAAGGAATCAGGAAGGACGTGAACAGAGTTTGAGTTCAGGTGGTTTAGAATGCACTACCTGAAAGAATGTTGGAAGCAGATTCAATAGGATCTGTCACAAGGGAATTGGACAGATACTTCAAAAAATAACATTTGCAAGGTTATGGGGTATAATAGGGGGAATGGAACTAACTGAAAGCTCCTTTGAAGAGCTGGCAGATATATTACAGGCCAAATGGCCTCCTCCACAACTGTTGTTTCTGCAGTCATCACTGCAGGGTTGTGAACTTCCTTACTTTATAATATTCTTCAACAGATTTTCCAAGTTCAATTTTACTTGTAAAGCTCTGTTGTATTGCTGCAAGTAGTTAATTATTTAATGCCACAAGAAAAGGTGACTTGTCAATTTGAAAAGATTAATAAGTACAGGAGCCATTCTCTCCTACTCTGAAAGTATTAGTTCCTACTGGGATAACATTCCAAAGGTACCAGATCACCTTTGATATGGTATACCTGGCCATTTGCTTCTAACCACTGCACTATTTATAAAAGATGGTGGCATATAATCAATAAAAGCTGAAATCTTTCTTGACAAAATGTTGCAAGAATTAATATTACATATTTATAGGCAGAAATTCCAAGACGTCAGCAACATTTCATTGCTTTGATTTATACCCACTGTTTCTTGAAATGTAGTTTCATAACCATCCAAATTTGTAGCAACTGGCACTTAGGTCAAATCTGTGTTTAGATTATTTCCAGATTAAAGCTGATTGCTAACTGCTATCAGTTCATAAAGTCCAGGTTTAGTCATTCCTTCTACAACTTTGACATTCAAATGTGCTTGCCATATACAGTACAACTTAAGATTGGAATAATGTTGTTTTAGTTGGAAGAATGTTGGTTATTTATTAACCGCAGTTAACTTCAGTCTCTACTTTAATCTTTAGCAACCCTAAAAGCCAAAGCTTATAGTTTCAAAGTCGCAGACATTATCACTTCGTCTCAGCCTGAGGCATAGTAAAGATTGCAGCACTCACCCTGTACTTGTTCTCCCCAATCTGTTCCACCTGAAACCGCTTTGCACATTTACATTTTGCTACTTGCCGTGTCACCTACAATAAAGCACAAATGCGACAGTTATAGCAAATTGAGACTGAAAACATTTAATCACTTAAATAATCACTGGCAGTAAAATCAAATCTATCATAAATTTAAACAAATATTATCCGATGGGTTCCTTTAAAAATCAGAAGTGGATTGACTGTCAGAAGTTCCTAAGTCCCAGAATTCAAAGCTTAGATTCAATGCATAATGATAGTTTACCTCATCCTCAATTTTGTCTGCATCAGTAAGAGGCTTGTAAGCATCTTTGTTTGGATGAAGGGCTGCCACAAACTCGTAATAATCAATGTAGCCATCGCCATCTCGATCAAATATATCTGCCACTGCACTCATCTCCAGACGACTGGTGGGAAACTCTACAGAACAATACAATATACACAGTCCTTTTAGTTGAATATTGTCACAATGTTCTTCTCCTGAGTTCAACCTGTCAACGTAACTAAATTACTATGTGCCAGCACAATAGATACTTTTCCATTAATTATTAACCTACTACCAGTTCAAGACTAGTAAAACCCAAGAATCTCAATGGTTAAGCACATACAGAGTTCAATGGAGCTAGAAGGTTATGAAGTTCAATTCCCAAGCTGTGTTGAGCAGGCAGATCTCCCTCAAAGTGGCAGTGGTGCGGTAAGGATATGTCAGTATCTCTGGGCAAAGTAAAAGCAAATATACACAGGCACACTCACTTCCAAGTGTATCAGACAGCTGCTTCTAGATATTAAATATAATCATTTATGTGTTTTCTGTAAGTAAGCTATATGTGTGACTGTGTCGAGTGAAGGGAAATCAGGTTGGTTGTTAAATTTACCTTTCTGGAGAACAGCAACAAGTAGATTAGAAAAAGCAAAGCAAATTTTCATGCAAGTTTTACTCTGTAAAGATTATTGAGGTAATGATAAACTAGAATGCATCAAAACAGAGAGGGGATTAACATAAACATTCAAGGTATGACAGAATAAGTGAATATGTTGGAAATATTCAGCTGATCAGCTAGCATCGATGGAGAGAAAGGACAAAACTATATTTCAACTGTATATACTTCATTAGAAATAATTCCTATTCCATTTTGGTTATAGATTTTGAGTAGAGCATCATGGCTTAGGGGTTCAATTCCATCCTTGGCTGATTGCGTGGAATTTTCATGTTCTCCCCATATCTGCATGGATTTCCTCCCGCAGTCCAAAGACATTCAAGTGGTTTGGCTATGCAAAACATTGCCCTGTAAAATCCAGCGACATGCAGTTTAGTGGGGTTAACCATGGGCTTACATGGGGTTTAGGGGTGGGTCTGAGTGGAATGCTGTTCAAAGGGTCAGTGAGGACTCAATGGGCCAAATGGCCTCTTTCAACACTGTAGAGATTCTATCTGCAGTTGTTTTGTTGATACATTCAACACTTCAGGAGTTATGGATAAAGTAAGCAAGAAAAAAAACTACTTCCATTGAATGACGAGGTTATTAACTAATGGCCACTGAGATTAGATCAGCAGCACAATTTGTTCTCTTCAGTCAAACGATTGCCACAGTTTGGAATATATTGCCAGCTTTGAAGAAAAATGGTATGGAATAGAACGAGAAAATGGAGATCGCTCTTTCTTCTGTTGCATAGGACACTTTAAATGTACTAGGGAAATAAATTTGTAATTGAACTGGAGTATGATTCTCAGTTCCTTGGGAAATATCCATCTTTCCATAGACATTATAACGGATTTGTAAACACTCACTTGAAGAGAGGATTCCATCAATAAACTCTTGTCTTGTGATCTTCCCGTCCTGATCTTTGTCAATGCGCCTGAAGAAATCCATTACTCTGGACTTCTTGTGGTTCATCCATCGCATGTATCTCTTTCGCCAAACATCAAAATCAAAGTTGGCAAACTCTTTCAGCTGTAAGGGAAGCATATCTTAAGCAAATTTTATCTTTGAAATAAAATCTCAGTGAGATCTTTTTGGACAAGTTTCATGGAAATTCCACAAATTAGCACCTTTCCCTTCCTTCTTAAGAATAAAAATAAAATCCCATCAGCACAAATACCCTAGAAAGGCTTGAACAAGGAACAACTGGTTTGTGATACTATCAAAAATATAAACAAATTCTAGACGGAACAGGTTAACAGGTCATTTTAGAAATTCCTTAAATACTTAAGATCGAGAAGTATTTGAATTTATAATTTCACAATGAAGGAAACAGCTGGATTGCCAAATAAAGTAAGCAAGCTCAACAAAACATTTTAATTGCTCCCTTATATAAACATTAAAATGTTCCAGTTGCATGATTAGATAGTTTATACAAATAATTAAACCCAACTTTTGTTTTTAGTTCACTCGTGGAATGAGGGCATCGCTGGCTGGCCAGCATTTATTGCCTATCCCTAGTTGCTCTGGTGGTGAACTGCTTCTTGAACCGCTGCAGTCCACATGCTGTAGGTTGACCCACAATTCCTGTTTGGGAGGGAATTCCGGGATTTTGGCCCAGTGACATAGGAGGAAAGGTGATATATTTTACAAGACAGGACGACGAATGGCTTGGAGACGAATTTGTATGTGGTTTTCCCACATATCTGTTGCCCTTGTCCTTCTCGATGGAAGTGGTCATGGGTTTTGAAGGCGCTGTCTAATGATCTTTGGTGAATTTCTGCAGTACATCTTGGAGATAGTCCACACTGCTGATACTGATCATCAGTGGTGGAGGGAGTGGATGTTTGCTGATGTGACTATCAAGCAGACTGCTCTGTCCTGCATCGTGTCAAGCTTCTTGATGGTTGTTGGAGCTGTACCCATCCAGGCAAGTGGGGAGTATTCTATCTCACTCCTGTTCCTGGTAGATAGTGGACAGAATCTTCAGGGATGGGGAAGTAGAGGAGGTTGTCAGCAGGTGACTTACTTGCCACAGTATTCCTCACCTCTGACCTGCTCTTGTAGCCACTATGTTTATGTGGTGACTCCAATTGAGTTTCTGTTCAATGGTAACCCCCAGGATGTTGATAGTGGGGGATTCAGTGATGACATCACCTTTGGATGTCAAGGGGCGGTGGTTAGATTGTCTCTTACTGGTGATGATCATTGCCTGGCATTTGTGAAGCGCAAATGTTACTTGCCATTTCTCAGCCCAAGCTTGGATACTGTCTAGATCTTGCTGAATTTGAATATGGACTGCTTCAGTATCTGAGGAGTTGTGAATGGTGTTGAACATTGTGCAATCTTCAGAAAACATCCCCACTTCTGACCTTATAATCACTGATGAAGTAGCTGAAGATGGTTGGGCCGAGGACATGGTGATGAGGAACACCTGCAGAGATATCCTGGAACTGATAATGACTGACATCCAACAACCAAATCCAACTTCCTATTTGCCAGATATGACTCAAACCAATGGAAAGTTTGGCCCTGACACCCATTGATTCCAACTTTGCTAGGCTTCTTGACTCCACACTTGCTCAAATGCAGGCTTGATGTCAAAGACTATCACTCTCACCTTCCCTCTGGAATTCAGCTCTTTTGTTCATGTTTGAACCAAGGCTGTAATGAGGTCAGGAGCTGAGTGGCCCTGGCAGAACCCAAACTGGGCATCACTGAGCAGATTGTTGCTAAGCAGGTGCTGCTTGATAGCACTGCTGATGGCACCTTCCTTCACGTCACTCACCAAGAATAGACTGCCTGCAATAATTGGCTCGGTTAGACTTGGCCTGTTTTTCATGTACGGGACATACCTGGGCAATCTTCTACATTGTCAGGTAGATGCCAGTTTTAACAGTTTAAATCTTGCAAGAGATCTGCACTTTTAAATTAGAAGAATAAAGTAATTGTTGAAAGTTAATATAAATATAAACAATGTTAATGTATTAGCGATTTTTGAGAAGATTTGTAGCTCAGGTTGATGGTAAGTATCTAAGTTAGCTCGCTGAGCTGGAAGGTTTGTTTTCAGATATTTCGTCACCATGACTTGGTAACATCATCAGCGTCTTCGCTTTAGGGGAGACTCTCACTGATGGTGTTACCTCGTCATGTGACAAAACATCTGAAAACAAACCTTCCAGCTCACTGAGCTAACTTACATATTTAATGCGAATGTACTTTGTACACAATGTTAGTTGAAGAACATTGCACATAATCTAGAAAAGCAATCCACATTCAGGATTTCTACAAGTCTCTTAAAAAAAATGAAGTGGCTCAGAAAGAAATGCTTATTTGGTAACTTCCACAAGTTTACTTTGTGGTTTATTTGATAAAATACAGAAAGGCCATCAGAAAAGGTCTCCGTAGGGCTCATTTGACAAAATCTACTGTTTATTACAACATGTAATCAGTTATTGAAGCAGCTAATTGCTTTTTTAACCACCATCTGAGAAATGAAGCAACATAAACAAACACTTTTTTACATTGTGACTGGTTAGGATTTGAAATGTACTGCCTGATAGGGTAGTGGATACAGATTCAATAGCAATCTTCAAAAGTGCACTGGATACTTTTGAAGCAAAAATGTTGCAGGGACAAAGAACAAAGAAAACCTACAGCCCAGGAACAGGCCCTTCAGCCCTCCAAGTCTGAGCCGATCCAAATGTACTGTTTAAACCTGTCGATCAATTCCTAAGCATTTGTATCCCTCTGCTCCCCACCTACTCATACATCTGTCAAGACACATCTTAAATTAATCTACCATGCCTGCCTCTACCACCTCTGCTGGCGACGCATTACAAACACCCACCACCCTCTGTGTGAAGTATCTTGCCGCATGTATCCCTTTTAAACTTTCCACCTCTCACCTTGAAAGCATGACCTCTCGTTACTGAATCCTTCACCCTGGGAAAAAGCTTGTCTCTATCCATCCTGTCTATACCCTTCATGATTTTGTAAACCTCAATCAAGCCCCCCCTCAATCTCCTTTTTTCTAGTGAAAATAAATCTAACCTACTCAACCTCTCTTCATAGCTAGCACCTTCCATACCAGGCAACATCCTCATATACCTTCTCTGCAACCTCTCCAAAGTGTCCACACCCTTTTGGTAATGTGGCGACCAGAACTGTACACATTATTCTAAATGCAGCCGAACCAACGTCTTGTACAATTTTAACATGACTTGCCCTTCAGGGTACAATGGACCTGCACTCCCAGATCTCTCTGCCCATCAACTTTTCCCAAGGCTCTTCCGTTCATTGTATAATTCGCTCTAGAATTAGTCTTGCCTAAATGCATCACCTCACATTTGTCTGGATTGAAAGCCCTCTGCCACTTTCCCGCCCAACTCTCCAGTCTATCTATATCCTCCTGTATTCTCTGATAGTCCTTTATGCTTTCTGCTACTCCCCCAATCTTTGTGTCATCTGCAAACTTGCTGATCATACCAACAGTGCCCTCTTCTAGATCATTTATGTATATTACAAACAACACTGGCCCCAATACTGACCCCTGTGGAATATCACTGGTCAACCTTTCTCCATTTTGAGAAACTCCCTTCAACTACTACTCTCTGTCTCCTGTTGCTCAACCAGTCTATCCACCTAGCTAGAACATCGTGCACACCATGTGACTTCATTTTCTCCATTAGTCTACGATGGGGAACCTTATCAAATGCCTTACTAAAGTCCATGTATATGACATCAACAGCCCTTCCTTCACCTATCAACTTGGTCACTTCCTCGAAGAACTCTATTAAGTTGGCAAGGCACGATCTCCCCCGCACAAAACCATGTTGTCTATCATTGATAAGCTCATTCTTTTCTAAATATAAATAGATCCTATCTCTCAGTACCCTCTCCAGCAACTTCCCCACCACCGACATCAGGATCAGTGGTCTGTAGTTACCCGGAATATCCCTACTAACCTTCTTGTACAGGTGGCCAACATGTGCAACCCTCCAGTCCTCCGACACCTCACCTGTACTTAAGGATGCTACAAAGATATCTGTCAAGGCCTCAGCTATTTCCTCTCTCGCCTCCCTCAGCAACCTGGGATAGATCCCACCCGGTCCTGGGGATCTGTCCACCTTAATAACCTCTAGCATACCCAACACAACTTCTCTACTTATGCCAACTTGACAAAATATGTGACAAAAGCAGAGATTAAAACTCACTAGAATGCTCTTCAGTGTAGATTTGAAGGGATGAATGGCCTTCCTCTGTGCTATTGTAATTTATGATTCTATAATGCCTCTTTCATTTTCAAAAGTCTGATTTTCATTGAAGTAGTTATCAGCAATTGTATTCCTTTGTCAAAATAAAATCCTCAGTTCAATTTTATTCCATTTGAGAGAATACAGGCTTAAGAGGAATTTACTGGTTGTCATTTCATTCATTACAAGTCTTAAAACATTTACCTCTTCCAGTCTATCAAGTGCGTCATTGAGTTTCCGTCGTCTGTCCAGAGCCAACAACCAGACTTGCTGCCACTTACTGACGAGTAGGTTAGCACGTGGATTTTTAGTCTCAATGGTTTGTGTTGCAGGTGAATACAGAGCCCTTGCTGGCAGTCTTTTCCCTATGATAGAGACCACACCAAAGACTGTTAATATAGTTGAACGGAGGGATAATTCAATTTGGATCTGGCTTGCTGCGTAAATATACAAATTTACTTCAGTTCTCCAACATAATCACAGACCCCCATCTCAGAAGATATCAAATTTATCAGACAGGAGTCAAACAAAATTAAACATCAAAAGAGTAGAGCAGCACCAAAACAAACACAACAATTCTACAAAATCACATCTGGCCAAATTGTAAGTTTCCTTTCAAAAGTAATTATTTTTTTAAAAATTTACATGTGATAAAAATGATTGACTGTTGAAGCTCTGAATGGGGATAGAACAAACCAATATTGAACTAATATACTTCTGTAGGGAGCTTTTAACATGAAAC
Organism: Chiloscyllium plagiosum; assembly: GCF_004010195.1. NCBI lineage: Eukaryota > Metazoa > Chordata > Chondrichthyes > Orectolobiformes > Hemiscylliidae > Chiloscyllium > Chiloscyllium plagiosum. Next base: position 42,556,319 of record NC_057712.1, read on the forward strand.
AGAAAGAGTCTCTATTGAAAATAAATACAGTTTATATTAGACTTGAAACATTAACTCTAAGCTTCTGTCCAGAAGCTATCAGACTGGCTAAGTTTCTCCAGTCTGTTTTTATTCCAGGTCTCTAGCATTTGCAGTATTTTGCTATTGTATACAGTTCATTTGTGCATTTCATATAATTCTTAAAGCTATCTGGAATGTACAATCCAAGTAATAATAAAGGCTTTATCAACAAAGGGTTCATCTATGCAACATTTGGTGCAACATGGCAGCGGAGTAACAGGGCTGCGCACAAGCACTTGCCCAGAGCAAATCTGGTCCCATCTGCTTTTCTTCTTTGTTTTACTTTTGCCTCTGCTCTTTTCTTTCACTCTATTTTCCTTCTCTTTTGGTATTCTTTTTCTTCTATTCTGTGGGGGGTTTGTTTGGCAGCATCAGTGTGGCAGCGAGGGTGGCTGCATGCCGAGTCGCGGACGTGGCTTCTCCTGGCAATATGAGACTACGGCAGTGAGGATGTTCAGGGTGGACCACAGAGGCACCAAAGCTCCTCCCGTGATCTGGGATGGCGATGCAGGCGGCCTCTTCAAGATGGCGCCAATCAAGGTGACATCTACAGCCGAAGCGGGACTCTTGGCCTGGCAGTGGAACCAAGGACACAGCAGAACACACTACAGCGTAGTGCAGGCCTTCAGCCCTCGATGTAGCACCAACTTGTGAAACCAGTTTGAAGTCCATCCAACCTACACTATTCCATTTTCATCCATAAGTTTATCCAATGAACATTTAAATGTCATTAAAATTGGCGAGTCTACAACTGTTGCAGGCACGGCATTCCAAACCATTACTACTCTGAGTAAAGAAACTACCTCTGACATCTGTCCTATATCTATCATCCCTCAATTTAAAGCTATGTCTCCTCGTGCTAGGCATCACCATCCGAGGAAACAAGCTCTCTCTGTTCACCTTATCTAATCATCTTGTATGTCTCGATTAAATCACCTCTCAACCTTCTTCTCTGTAACAAAAATAGCCTCAAGTCCCTCAGCCTTTCCTCATAAGACCTTCCCTCTATACCAGGCAACATCCTGGTAAATCTCCTCTGAATCCTTTCCAATGCTTCGACATCCTTCCTATAATGTGGTGACCAGAATTTTATGCAATATTCCAAGTGAGGCCGCACCAGTTTTGTAACTGCAACATGGTTCCAAAACTCAATCCCTCTACCAATAAATGCTAATGCAGCATAGGCCTTCTTAACAACCCGACCAACCTGGATGGCAACTTTCAGGATCTATGTACACCTATGTACCGAGTTCTCTCTGCTCACTACACTACCAAGAACCTTACCACTAGCCCAGTACTCTATTCCTGTTGCTCCATCCAAAGTGAATCACCTCACACTTTGCTGCATTAAACTCTATTTGCCACCTCTCAGCCCAGCTCTGCAGCTCAGCTATGTCCCTCTGTAACCTGCAACATCCTTCAGCATTATTCACAACTCCGCCGACTTTAGTGCCATCCGCAAATTTACTAACCCATCATTCTACATCCTCTTCCAAGACAAACAGCAGTGGTTCCAAAACAGATCCTTGCAGTACACCACGAGTAACTGAACTCCAGGATGAATATTTCCCATCAACCACCACCCTCTGTCTTCCTTCAACCAGCCAATTTCTGATCAAAAGCGCTAAATCACCCTCAATCCCATGCCTTCGTATTTCCTGCAATAGACTACTGTGGAGAACCTTATCAAATGTTTTACTGAAATCCATATACACCACATCAACCGCTTTACCCTCATCCACCTGTTTATTCATCTTCTCAAAAAACTCAGTAAGGTTTGTGAGGCACAACCTAGCCTTCACAAAACCAAGTTTACTATCCCCAATCAAATTATTCCTTTCTAGAATATCATAAATCCTACCTCTTATAATCCTTTCCAATACTTTACCCATAACCGAAGTAAGGCTCACTGGTCTATAATTACCAGGATTGTCTCTACTCCCCTTCTTGAACAAGGGGACAACATTTGCTATCCTCCAGTCTTCTGGCACTATTCCTTTGGACAATTAAGACATACAGATCAAAGCCAGATGTTCTGCAATCACCTCCCTACCTTCCGAGAGAATCCTAGGATAAATGCCATCCAGCCCAGGAGACTTCCCTATTTTCACACTTTACAGAATTGCTAACACCTCCTATGAACCTCAATCCGGTCTAATAGCCTGTATCTCAGTATTCTTAACCTCCTATCTCCTTGGACTCCACGTACAACTTCCCACTACTGTCCCTGACTGGCCCTAATCTTACTTTTATTCCTGAAATACCCGTAGAAAGCTTTAAGGTTTTCCCTGAATCTAACTGCCAAAGACTACTTTTGTCCCCTTTTGACTCTTCTTTGCTCTCTCTTTAGGTCCTTCCTAGCTAACTTGTAACTCTCAAGCACCCTAACTGAGCCTTTACGTCTCATCCTAACCTAAGCCGCCATCTTCCTGTTGACAAGAGCTTAACTTCTTTAGTGACCACAGCTCTCTTCTCAAACACTTCCTCCCTGCCTGACAGGTACATACTTATCAAGAACAATCAGTAGCTGTTCCTTGAATAAGCTCCACATTTCAATCGTGCCCATCCCATGCAACTTCCTTCCCCATCCTATGCATCCTAAATCTTGCCTAATTGCATCATAATTGCTTTTCCCCAGCTATAACTCTTGCCCTTTGGCATATACCTATCCCTTTCCATCACTGAAGTAAATGTAGCCTAATTGTGGTCACGATCACCAAAGTGCTCACCTCCCTCCAAATCTAACATTCGGCCTGGTTCATTACCCAAATCCAATAATGACCTCTTGTTGGACTACCTACATACTGTGTCAGGAAACCCTCCTGCACACATTGGACAAAAAATGACCCATCTAAAGTACTCAAAATATAGCATTTCCAGTCAATACTTGGAAAGTTAAAGTCCCCCATAACAACTACCCTGTTACTTTCATTCCTATCCAGAATCATCTTTGCGATCCTTTCCTCTCCATCTCTTGAACTATTCAGAGGCCTATAGAAAACTCCCAACAGGGTGACCTCTCCTTTCCTGTTTGTAACTTCAGCCCATACAACCTCAGTAGATGAGTCCTCATCAAACGTCTTTACTGCCACAGTAATACTGTCCTTGACTAAGAATGCCATCCCCCCACCCTTTTACCACCTTCTTTGTTCTTACTGAAACATCTAAACCCCAGAACCTGCAACAAACATTCCTGTCCCTGTTCTATCAATGTCTCCAAAATGGTCACAACATCGAAGTCCCAGATACCAGCCCATGCTGCAGGTTCACCCGCCTTGTTATGGATGCTCCTGGCATTGAAGTAGACACGCTTCAAACCACCGTCTTGCCTGCTGGTACACTCTTGCAACCGTGAAACCTTATTAATGACCTCACTACTCTCAACCTTCTGTACACCGGAGCTACAATTCAGGTTCCCATCCCCCTGCTGAATTAGTTTAAATCTTCCTGAAGAGCATTACCAAATTTCTCCCCCAGGATATTGGGAGACCATTCCGTTTGTCGAGGTCCCACCTACCCTAGAATGAGCCCCAATTATCCAGGTATCCGAATCTCTCTCTCCTGCACCATCCCTGTAGCCACGTGTTCAACTCCTCTCTCTCCGTATTCCTCTCCTCATCAGCACGTGGCTCGGGTAACAAACCAGAGATAACAACTCTGTTTGTCCTAGCTCTAAGCTTCCACCCTCGCTCCCTGAATTTCTGCCTTACATCCCCATCCCTTTTCCTACCTATGTCATTGATGTCTATGTGGACCACGACTTGGGGCTGCTCCCCCTTCCCCTTAAGGACCTTGAAAACACGATCTGAGACATCACAAACCCTGGCACCTCGGAGGCAATACACCAACTGCGAGTCTCTCTCTCCCACAGAATCCCCTCTCTGTCCCCCTAACTACGGAGTTCCTAATGACTAATGCTTTGCTCCTCTCCCCCCTACCCTTCTGAACAACAGGGACAGACTCTGTGCCAGAGATCTGTACCCCATGGCTTATCCTGGAAGTCATCGCACTCAACAGTATCCAAAACGGTACACTTGTTATTGAAGGGAACAACCACAGGTATCCCTGCACTGTCTGCCTGTTCCGTTTCCATCCCCTGACTATAACCAATCTACTCGGAGAAAGTGAGGACTACAGATGCTGGAGATCAGAGTTGAGAGTGTGGTGCTGGAAAAGCACAGCAGGTCAGGCAACATCTGAGGAGCAGGAGAATCGTCATTTTGGGATGATCAGGAATAAGGCTTGTGGGCCATTGGGCTGAGACATAAATGGAAGGGAGGTGAGAATGCAATAGGTAGATGAAAGTGGGGATGAAGGTGATAGGTTGGAGAGGAGGGTGGAGCAGATAGCTAAGAAAGGTGATGGACAGGTCAAGAGGGCTGTGCCGAGTTGGAGGCTGGGAATGGGATCAGTAACCCATCTACCTTTTTGCCTGTACCAGAGGTGTGACTACCTCCCTATAACTCCTTTCAATTACGCCCCAGCCTCCCGAATGATCCGAAGTTCATCCAGCTCCAGTTCTCAAACACAGTTTTCCAAGGAGCTGGATTTGGGTGCGCTTCCCGCAGATGAAGTTGGGGACACACAAGTGGTGACCCTTACCTCTCACATTCTACAGGAGGAGCATTCAACTGCCCTAACATCCATTCCTACTGTTCTGAATTCCCAAAGAGACTATTAAAAAAAAAACAGTAACCTTACCAATCCGGTACACAGAACCTTTTTTTTGATTAGGGGAGTAGGTTGGGTGGGAGACACTGCCTAAGTAGTGCTTCTGTGTAAAACAAAACTTGCCTCTCACATCTTCATTACACTTATCCCTTTTTATATTGACATTTCTACACTGGGAAAAAGACTCCAATTATCGATTCTAACTATACTTCTCATAATTTTATAAACTTCTGTCAGGTCGCCCCTCAACCTTCAAGTGAAAACAAACCAAGTTTGCCCAATCTCTCCTCATAGCTAATACCTCCCAAACAGGCAAAATCCTGGTAAACTGTTTCTGTACCGTCTTCAAAGTCTCCACATTCTTTTAGTAGTTTGGCAACCAGAACTGCACACAATATTCCAAATGTGGCCTCACTGCAGTGTTATATGGCTGCAACATGACTTACCGATTTTTATACCCTATACCCCGACTGATAAAGACAAACATGCCAAATGCCTTCTTGACCACCTTATCCATTTATGTGGCCACTTTCAGGGAAATGTGGACCTGTATGCTTAGATCCTGATGAAAGTTGATGAGACTTCGGGGTTCTGCCATTTACTGTTTACTTCCCTCCTGCATTAGATCTCCCAAAATGTATCACATTTGTCCTGATTAAACTCCACCTGCCATTTCTGCACCCAAGTCTCCAACCTATCCATATCCTGCTGTAGTCTCTGGCAATCCTCCTCATTGTCGAAGGAGCTTTGGTGAGTTGCTGCAGACAGTACACACTATTGCCACAGTGTGCGCAATGGTGGAATAAGTGAACATTTAATATGAAGAAAGGTTGAACAGGTTAAGTCTATTCCATTGGAGGTCAGTTAGTTCAGTTGGTTGATTGGCAGGTTTGTAATGCAGAGAAATGCCAACAATATGGATTCAAATCTCACACTTGCTGAGGTTACCATATAGGACTCTTCTTTTCACCCTAACCTTTTCCTGAGGTGTGATGACGCTTAGGTTAAACCACCATTAGTTGTCTCTTTCTAACGAAGGAGTAGCCCTATGGTCTATTAAGACTATGGTGGCTTCAACTTATTATATCCACTGAAGTTTAGGACAAGAAGTGATCTTGCTGAAACATAAGCAATCTTAAGGGGAATGGCCAAGCTATCAGGAGGATGCTTCCTTTGGAGGGTAAAGTAAAACCAAGAGTCATGGTTTACGGATACAAACGAATGTTGTATGGCAAGGAGGATTTTATTTTTTCTCTCAAAGAGATGTTAAGTGCATGGAATCCTTTTCTCCAAAAAATAGTAGAGGCTAGTCTTTAAGTTTATGTAAATCTGAGTTGGATAGATATTTGATAGTCAAGGGAATCAAGGATTATGGGGTTCAGAAAGTAGAGTTGAATCAACAACCAGATTAACTGTGATCTTATTACTGCAAACCGTGAATCATTCTCGATGCTGAGAGCCTGCCTAAGAAAGAGCAATGTTGGAGCAGGCTTGAAGGGTCAAATAACCTACTTCTATTACTATGACAGAACAGGTATTAATCAAGTGGCAGTTTTATCCTGGATAACAACACTCCTCCAGACAAGTACAGAATATTCCTTCACATTCCTGATTTGTAGATGGAGAAAGGACTTTCTGGCAACAGGGGATGAGTTACTCACTGCAGAATTCTCAGCTCTAACCAGCTGCTGTAGCCACAGTATTTATATGGCTGGTCCAGTTCAGTTTCTGGTCAAACCCCAGGATGTTGACGGTGGGAGATTCAGCAATGGTAAAGTCATTGAACATCAAGGCACAGTGGTTGGATTCTTTTATCTTGGAACTGAGCATTGCCTGGCACCAATGTTACTTGCCGCTTGTCACCCAAGCCTGGATGTTGTCCAGATTTTGCTTCTTATGGACATGGATGGCTTCAATATCTGAGCAGTTATGACTGGTGCTGAGAATTGTGCAATTATCAGCCCCTTCTGACCTTATGATGAAAGGAAGGTCATTGAGGAAATAATGATGATGCCAGGGCAGTTACTTTCGCCTTGAGTTCAACTTTTTTTGTCAATGATTGGAACAAGGCTGAAATGAGTTTAGCAGCAGAATGACCTTGGTGAAACCCAAATGCACATCAGTAAGCAGGCTATTGCAGAGAAAGAATTGTTTGATATCAATAGACAGTAGGTGCAAGAGTAGGCCATTCTAGCCCTTCGAGCCAGAACCACCATTCATTATGATCATGGCTGATCATCCACAATCAATATCCTGTTCCTGCCTTATCCCCATAACCCTTGATCCACAATCTTTAAGAGCTCTATCCATCTCCTTCTTGAAAGTATCCAGAGACTTGGCCTCCACTACCTTCTGGGGCACAGCATTCCATATATCCACCACTCTCTGGGTGAATAAGTTTCTTCTCAACTCTGTTCTAAATGGCCTACCCCTTATTTTTAAATTGTGTCCTCGGATTCTGGATCACCCATCAATGGAAAGATGCTTCCTGCTCTAGAATGTCCAATCATTTAATAATCTTGTACATCTCAATCAGATCCCCTCTCATCCTTCAAAAAATCAAGTGTATACAAGCCCAGTCGCTCCAATCTTTCAATGTATGATAGTCCCACCATTCTGTGAATTGACCTCGTGTACCTACGCTGCACTTCCTCAATAGCCAGAATGCCCTTCCGCAAACTTGGAGACCAAAACTGCACACAATACTCCAGCTGTGGTCTCACCAGGGCCCTGTACAACTGCAGAAGGACCTCTTTGATCCTGTACTCCATTCCTCTTGTTATGAAGGCCAGCATGCCATTAGCTTTCTTCACTACCTGCTGTACCTGCATGCTTGCTTTCATTGACTGAAGTACAAGAACACCTAGATCTCGTTGTACTGCCCCTTTACCTAACTTGACTCCATTTAGATAGTAATCTGCCTTCCTGTTCTTACCACCAAAGTGGATAACCACACATTTATCTACATTAAACTGCATCTGTCATGCATCCATCCACTCACTTAGCTTATCCAAGTCACCCTGTATTCTCATAACATCCTCCTCACGTTTTATCCTGCCACCCAGCTTTGTGTTATCAGCAATTTTTCTAATATTACTTTTAATATCTTCTTCTAATTCGTTCATGTATATTGTAAACAGCTGCAGTCCCAGCACCGAACGTTGTGGTACTCCACTGGTCACCACCTGCCATTCCAAAAGGGACCCGTTTATCACTAATCTTTGCTTCCTGTCAGCCAGCCAATTTTCAATCCAAGTCAGTATTTTGATCCCAATACCATATACCCTAATTTTGCTGACTAATCTCCTTTGTGGGACTTTATCAAACGCTTTCTGAAAGTCCAGGTGCACTACATCCACTGGCTCTCCCTTGTCCATCTTCATAGTTACATCCTCAAAAAATTACAGAGGATTAGTCAAGCATGATTTCCCCTTCGTAAATCCATGTTGACTCTAACCTATTCTGTTACTGTTATCCAAATGAGTCGTAATTTCATCTTTTATAGTTGACTCCAGCATCTTTCCCACCACTGACTTCAAGCTAATCTGTCTGTAATTCCCTGTTTCCCTCTCCCTCCTTTCTTGAAAAGTGGGACAACATTAGTCACCCTCCAATTTGTAGGAACTGATCCAGAATCGATAGAACATTGGAAAATGTACCAATGCGTCCATGATTTCTAAAGCCACCTCCTTAAGTACCCTGGGATGCAGACCATCAGGTCCTGGGGACTTAGCTTTCAGACCTAACAATCTATCCAACACCATTTCCTGCCTAATATAAATTCTCTTCAGTTCATCCATTACCCTAGGTCCTTCAGTCACTATTACATTTGGGAGATTACGTGTGTCTTCCCCAGTCAAGACAGAACCAAAGTACCTATTCAACTCTTCTGCCATTTCCTTGCTCCCCAAAATAAATTCAGCCATTTCTGTCTTCAAGGACCCAAATGTAGTCTTAACCATTTTTTTTCTTTTCACATACCTAAAAAATTTTTAGTATCCTCCTTTATATTTTTGGCCAATTTACCTACGTATCTCACTTTTTCTCCGCATATTGCCTTTTAAGTTATCCTCTGTTGCTCTTTAAACGTTTCCCAGTCCTACAGCTTCCCGCTCATCTTTCCTATGTTATACTTCTTCTCTTTAATCTTTATACAGTCCTTAACTTCCCTCGTCAGCCACGGCCACTCCTGTCTCCCCTTATGATCTTTCTTCCTCTTTGGAATGAGCTGATCCTGCACCTTCTGCATTATATCCAGAAATACCTGCCATTGTTGTTCCACTGCCATCCCTGCTAGGGTACTGAAACTTTGAACTGTGGCCAGGTTCTCCCTCATAGCTCCATAGTTCCCTTTGTTCAACTGCAATACTGACACTTCCGATTCTCCCTTCTCCCTCTCAAATTGCAAATTAAAACTTATCATATTATGGTCACTACCTCCTAATGGCTCCTTTACTTCGAGGTCCCTGATCAAATCTGTCCTTTCAATAGCACAACAGATCCAGAACTGCCATCTCCTTGGTAAGCTCCAGTACAAGCTGTTCTAAGAATCCATCGCGGAGGCACTCCACAAACTCCCTTTCTTCGAATCCAGTACCATCCTGATTCTCCCAGTCTACCTGCACGTTTAAATCCCCCATAACAACTATAGTAATACCTTTGCAACAGGCCAATTTCAACTCCTTATTCAACTTGCACCCTTGCACTTGCAGACTACTGTTTGGGGGCCTGTAGATAACTCCCATTAGGGTCTTTCTACCCTTAGAATTTTTCAGCTCTATCCATACTGACTCTACATCTCCTGATTCTATGTCCCCCCTCGCAAGGGACTGAACATCATTCCTCACCAACAGGACCACCCCACTCCCTCTGTCTGTCAGTCTGTCCTTTCGATAGCACATTTAGCCTTGAATATTCTTTTCCCAGGCCCTGTCCACTTGAAGCCATGTCTCAATTATCCCCACATCATCGTGCCAATTCCCAACTGAGCCTCAAGCTCATCCACCTGATTTCTTATGTTTAGTGCATTCATATATAATATTTTTAATTTGTTACTCCTCTCACCCTTCCTATCAATCCCTATTTCACTTGATCATACTGTATGATCCCTCCTTGGGTTTTCTGCTCCGTTGATTCTGTTGTCTTTCTTAATTTCTCTTATTCTCACTTTCCCTTTAACTTCCTTCTTAAATTTTCAGTTTGCCCCCTCTTATAACTGATTATGACAGCTCCCATCACTATGCTAATGATCGAGAGTAGAAAGATGGAATGGTAACTGGGCCGGATGGATTTGTCCTGCTTTTTGTGGACAGAGCATACCTGAGCAATTTTCCACATTGCTGGGGAGGTATGTTATAGCTATACTGGAATAGCTTGGCTAGGGATACAATTGCCTTTGGAGCTGAGGTCATCAGTCCTACCACTAGAATGCTGACATGGTCCATAGACTTTGCTGCATCCAATGCCTTTAGCCATTCCTTGATGTCACATGGAGTGAATCTATTTGTCTGAAGATTGGCATCTGTGATGCTCAGAATTTCAGAAGGAGGCTGAGATGCATTTACACTTTGCACTCCTGGCTGTAGATAGTTGTAAATACTTCAGCCTTCTATGTTCATCATTGATGGTGATAATGCTTGGAATCTCCTCCTACACTTAGATTAATTACCTAATGCAAACATGACTAAGTGTAACAGGAAGACTGAAGAGAATGAGGTCAAATATGTCTTTCCCTCTTGTTGGTTGCTTATTACCTGTTGCATGCTCACTCTAGCAGTTATGTCCTTCAGGACTTGACCAGCTTGAAGTAGTGCTGTCAAGCCACTCTTGGTGATGGATATTGAAATTGCCCACTCAGATACATTTTGAGACCTTTCTATCTCCAGTTTTTTTCCAAGTGGTGATCAATATGGAGGCACATCAATTTATAGGCTCAATGAAGGTGGTTGGGAGTAATAAGCAGGAGGTTTTCTTGCCCTGTTTGACCTGATGCTAACAGACATTTAGGGAAAAACTTACAGGTAGTGATAACATCACTGGACTAATAATCTAAAGGCCAAGGCCAAGGCTAAGGCTGTGGGGCAAGGATTCAATTCCCAATATGGCAGCTGGTGGAATTTATAAATCAGTTCACAAATCTGCAAAACCTAAAAGTAATGGTGACATGAAAGCATTAATATTGTGAAAGCGCATCTGGTTCCCTCATATCATTTGGGGAAGGGCACCTAACATCCTTACCTGGTCTCACCAGTGTGGGACAAACCCACAGTAATGTGGCTGGCTCTCACGACCCTCTGAACTGGCCCAGCAAGTCACTCTATTCAAGGGTAATCAGCAATAGTCAACAAATGCTGGCCTTGTCAATGATACTCACATTCCATGATAGAATTAAAAAAAAGTCATGGGGCCAAGCTCAGGATTCTCAAAGAAACTCCTTCCTGACTCTACACCACTGTGGTGGGACAGAAAATACCTAGGGATGGTGAAGGAAGATTCTGGGATTTCAGCTGTAAGATATAAGCTGGTAAACATCACTAAGTCAGGATGTCTGATTAGTCCATGGGACAACCCTCCCAATTTCAACACAGGACCCCAGGTAACAAAAAAGACTCTGCACAGCCAACTGATATGCCATGTGATTGATACTTCAGATGTCTCAGTCAATGCTGTGTGGTTTATCTGGCTTTACTCCTGTTTTTCTGTAGTTAGGAGTTGAATGGCTTTCCACCCCATTTCAATGGGCAATTATGTATCAATTTTATTGCTGTTTAATCGACTCCAATGATGACCAAACAGGGAGATAAGTTTTCACAAAGCTACTGACAGATTGGAAGAACTGAGATAAAAATTCAAGTTTAATCTGGTCTCTGCCCCTTGTTTGAAGTTGCTGTATAATTTAAATGATTTCATTTGCCATCAACATCACTATTACATTGACAGTAAATTTCTGACCCATTATTCAAAGTTCATTTTACACTCAAGCTCAAAATGGAAGTCACTGAAAATGAACAGATGTTACAACATCAAAGATTATTTAGATCAACACTTACTTGACCTTCCTTTATCAATGACAGGAATTTGGGATGCAATCTGGGTTGGTTCCGCAGCTTTCCTCTTGTATGTTTTTGTTACTTTATCCACATCTGGCTGCTTTCTGGTCATTTCCTCCATGAAAGACTAGGGTTAAAATTTTTAAAATTAAAATGTGAGGGTATTATTAGCAAAAGAAGCTTGCTCCACTTCCCAATGTTCTTTCTTCTTATATAGAGGTAAAGTTATCTTTTTTTGTCTCTATTTCTAGGGATAGTTATCAATTAATTTTCACTGCAGGTCAACAGGCAGCAAAAACTACCCTGAGTAAACCCTCTCACACCTTGCTTCTGGTAAGGACTCTATTCCATTCTCCTAACATTCCCATCTCTCGTGTTGTTTTCAGATGATTCAACCTTTTACACTAGCGCTTACAATATGTCTTTTGTTTTTCCTTCACCAAGGAATACCCATGTTTGACAGGACTCTCCACCATATCCATGCCATTTCACCCACCTCTGCTTTGATCCAATTCCCTCACTCCTAAAACATGATAGGATTCTCCTTGTCCTCATTTGCCTTTGACATCATCCAACCACCAAAACTGATGTTGTCCTGTTCTCCCTTTACAGCAATCCAAAGTGGTCCTTTCCTCTGTAATGTCCTGATCCACTTCTCAACCAACTCAAAACCCCACTCACCTTTCTGACAGCATCTTTGCATGCAAGCATAGGAGATGTGATATCAATATATTTACACTTTTCTTTCTCAATTGCCTAGACAGTGATTTATTTGAACTTTTTTAATTCATTCATTTTAGCATTCATTGCTCATCAATCTTTACTGCACTGTCAGAAATCACACAACACCAAGTTATAGTCCAACAGGTTTATTTAAAATCACAAGCTTTCAGAGCTTGGCCCCTTCGTCAGGAAAAGTCAGTGAAGGAGTAGCAGTCTGAAAGCTTGTGGTTTCAAATAAACCTGTTGGACTATAACCTGGTGTCGTGTGATTTCTGACTTTGTCCACCCCAGTCCAATATCGGCACCTCCACATCATGATTCTACTTCACTGAACAGACAAAATGTAGACTGGGTGACCGCTTTGGGTCTTCAGTTGTAAGCATGAACCTGAGCTCCTCATTGCTTGTCATTCCAATCCACCACCTTGCTCCCTCTCCTTCTGTCCTTAGCCTATCATGTTCCAACAGACCTCAAGGCAAGTTTGACGAACAGCTTCTCATCTTATGACTCAATAATTTTAAGTTCAATAATTTTAGTTTATAACCTCTGCTTTGACTATGTTTTGTTCACACTTATTTCTTCATTCCTTAACTTGCATTTGGTTTGCTGTCACTTTGTAACAAGCTATGCAACCATTCACTTATTATTTGGATACATTTTTATTCTTTACAATCACCTGTACCTCTGGCTTTTGCATCATTTACATTTATATTTAATCTGCCACTCACTGCGTCACAAACATAATCTTTTCTTCTTACTCCTCTTGCACCTCTAAACCTATTACATTTTCATCTTTCTTCCATTCTGATGCAAGGTTACTGACTTGAAACTCTAACTCTATTTCTCTCCACTGATGCTGTCTAACTTGCTGAGGATTTTCAGCATTTTGCACTTTTAGTTCAGATTTCCAGCACTGGCAGTATTCTGTTTGGGAGTTTGCATGTAATGGGTTGCAAGCAGCTGTACTTCACAAGCTCATTCAAAAGGCTAGTCTTCATATATGAGCCTAACTGGTGATTTCTGTCAATCTACCTCATCACATGGAATATAGATCCATGAAATATTTTAAAACCAAATGTTGTTCTTATTAATTGCCCTGAAGTAACAAACACACCAACAAAATGATTATATGTAAGCACACGACTGATCTAATGCCTTTCAAATGCGAGAGATGCAGACATCATTATATCATGGAGGACATTTTGAAGCTTTGATACTCCTGAACCACCCATGTCTCAGTTCCACTTTCCAGCAACTTTGAAAGAACTGTCTGGTGTAATAAATGAAGAAGAATGCAGTATTATATCACCAAGGTAAAACCTACATCAATTGTTAGCATCTTGCTAAGTGTATCTGGATATTATTAAGTGTACAAGCTCAGCTTCTAAATTCAATAGTGATTACCTGGTGCTCGGCAATAAGCGTTTTGACTTCTTCGATCTCCTGTGGAAGTGATTCTTGGTCTCTCTGAGTCAGTATCGTCTCTGCCCACTGTAACCAGCCCAACAGGCTCTCCAGTAACTCTTGATTAGCAATAACATCTGCGAGGGCTGCTTCAAGCCGCAGTTGATGCTGTTTAGCCCATGCAGTTACCTGATATTTTACAACAAAACAAAATTAGCAAGAAAAAAGTAATCGCTGAAGTTTGGAAAGATGTACTTTTCATTTTTGTTCTTTAACACTGCATTTTAACAATATCAACATGTCAATTGGCTGATTGTAGAAATCTAATATATCATGCAGTTTAAGACTGAAAAGGGAAATTGCCATTTCGCATTATCAGCCCTGTCCTTCCACAAACCATGTATAAACTACCCACTGCAGCTATTACAGAGGAACCTTGATTATCCAAAATGTTGATTATTCGAATTTCAGATTATCCGAACAAGATCGCAAAGTCCAGCATTCGATTATCCGAACAAAATGCTCCCTGCTTGTATCGTTCAGATAATTGAGGTTCCTATGTACTGGTTAAGTTGTTAGGCACTCTCTCAGATCCCATAGAATTGGGAACTGTTTCCCTTCACAAAGTTGGATCATCTGCCTGTGTTACAGTTTACTGTTCATGGTGTTGATTAGTACAGCCTTAACTGCATACCAGGAAGATAAAGATAATAAGTCTCCACTCTCTCAATTCACCATATGGAAAGCATCTTCTCTCAGCCAAGGAGCAGAACAAAATGACTTAGGAAAAAAACTGTCAAGTCACTCCCACATCACCCCTTCACTACTCATATCAGCATTGGAAGGTGTCTGGAAGCAACTGCTTTTGGAACTCTCTCAACAATATATAGAGATTGTGTGGGAAAGATCAAAGAAATGTGAAGGCTAGAAGTTGAAACACATATGTATCATTTTGCAGGATGAAATCTGAAGAGATAAAGGGTGGCCATTTTCCTTTTTAAGTTGTCTTAATTCTTGGGATTCATTTTGTTCAATTCCCCCAAATTACAAAAAGTAGCATTGTCACAATGTCGCAATAAACCTGGAAGAGTGAGACTGGGATTGGGGGTCGCAGTAAAACAGGCAAGAAATCCACTGCTGAAATTCTAAACTCTTTTAAAGTACACGTACATTATGTGTACTTTATTATACATAATTATATTCTTCTGTAATCCATACATATGTTATATGCACATGGAGCAAAGAAATAAATTGCAACTAATGAGTTAATATGGTGATTCACAGCCTGGTGACTCATAGTCTAGAACAGTCCATTTCTGTCACATTTGAAAATGATATAAACTGTACACAGCTGCTCGATTACATCCCTATTTCAAGTTAATCACCTCTTCGAATCTGGCTCGGATTATTGTGATCCAATGCTTGATGGTTGTGATAGAGTCTGGGTGGCAGATAGATAGGATAGCTTCTCCCATACCCACTGCTAAATTCAGCTCAATCATCTTTCCTTCCAGTTTCTTCGCAAACTCCTTTTGCCAAAAAAAAAACAAGAATCAAATTAGTCATTGATGTCAGTTTAAAGAACCACTTTAAAATCACCAGTTGCACTCATCAATAAAAATAACTTTGAAATCCAAGTTTAGCATGCTGTGGAAAAAAAATATAATAACTCTCCATAAAGAGAAGAATAAATTTAGTAACAAGATTCATGGTTTGTACCATTCCCTTCAGAAGACAGCAGCTACAGTTCAGCTGACATGCAGTCGTTCTAGCCATTTGGGCATCTGGGTTAATATGAATTGCTGCACTGCACCTTTGTTGCAATAACACAGTACACCAATCTATGTGTGGATCTCATGGGATAAATGGCCTGCTTTCACACTGTAGGGATTCTATGGTGATGGTGGTCCGTGGGACACTATCTGTCAGGTATGGTTCCATGAGTATGACCATATCAGGTTGCTGCCTGACTAGTCTGTGAGACAGCTCTCCCAATTTAGCATGAGCCCCCAAATGTTCCAAAGGAGAACATTGCAGGGTTGACAGAGCTGTGTCTGCCATTCTCTTTTCAGGTGTCTAGGTCAATGCCATGTGGTCTTTATGAAGCTCTTTGGGATGTCATGAAATTGTGAAGGGGGCTAAATAAATGCAAATGTTTCTTATATTTTACTGTTGGTCTTTATTGCTGGGCACTTTCTAATCAACCTATCCAGATATGTTATTACAAGTGGGACATGAACTCATGTCTCCTTGTCCAGAGATAGAGACACTACCACTGCATCACAAGAGCCCTCTGTCAGTCTTTATTGCAGTTTTATATATTTTCTAATCAACCAGTTTAGAAATATTATTAAACACCTCTGGAGCTGGTGGGACTTGAACCTATGCCTTATTCTAACTCACACACTATCAACTCCAAATTCAGTGATTATTTATTCACCATATAAACATCTGTCCCTGTCAGTTTTCATATGTATTTATATTGGATTCAAAGTCCCACCACCTGGTGTGTTGGGATTTGAACCCAGACCCCCAGAACATTAGCTAAGTTTCTGGGTTAATAGTTTAGGGATAATACCACTAGGCCAACACTTCCCTTGTTTATCAGTCTTTATTCACTCTTCTTTTCTACCTGTGGGTCTTAATAACCCTCAGAATTAATTCTAGCAGAGGCGCAACGAGCCCTCTTTTGTGTCTCAGGATTCTCTGATTCTGTGTTCAGTGCAAATCATAACTCACTATTAGTTAATAGTCATAGAGTCAGAGACATACAGCACAGAAACAGATCTTTCGGTCCAATTTGTCCATGCCGACCAGATATCCTAACCTAATCTAGTCCCATTTGCAGCACTTGGCCCATATCCCTCTAAACCCTTCCTATTCATATACCCATCCAAATGCTTTTTAAATGTTGTAATTGTCCCAGCCTCCACCACTTCCTCTGGCAGCTCACTCCATACACACATCAATCTTTGCATGAAAAAGGTGCCCCTTAGGTCCCTTTAAAACTTTTCCCCTATCACCCTAAACCTATGCCCTCTAGTTCTGGACTACCCCCACCTAGGCAAAAGACGTTGTCTTTTTATCTTATTCACGCCCCTCAAGATTTTATAAACCTCTGTAAGGTCACCCCTCAGCCTCCGATGCTCCAGGGAAAACAGCCCTAGCCTTTTCAACTTCTCCCTATGGCTCAAATCCTCCAACTCTGGTAACATTCTTGTAAATCTTTTCTGAACCCTTTCAATTTCACAACATCCTTCCGATAGGAAGGAGACCAGAATTGCAATCAATATTCCAAAAGCAGCCTAACCAATGTCCTGTACAGCCGCAACATGACCTCCCAACTCCTGTACTCAATACTCTGACCAATAAAGGAAAGCATACCAAACGCCTTCTTCACTATCCTATCTACCTGCGACTCCACTTTCAAGGAGCTATGAACCTGCACTCCAAGGTTTCTTTCTTCAGCAACACTCCTTAGGACCTTACCATGAAGTGTATAAGTCCTGCTAAGATTTGCCTTTCCAAAATGCAGCACTTCACATTTATCTAAATTAAATCCCATTTGCCCTCCTTGGATCAAGATCTCATTGCACTCTGAGGTAACCTTCTTTGCTGTCCACTACACCTCCAATTTTGGAGTCAACTTACTAACTATACTTCCTATGTTCATATCCAAATTATTTATATAAATGATGGAAAACTGTGAACCTAGAACTGATCCTTGCAGTACACGACTAGTCACAGGCTCCAGTCTGAAAAGAAACCCTCCACCACCACCCTCTGTCTTCTACCTTCAAGCTAGTCCTATATCTAAATGGCTAGTTCTCTCTGTATTCCATGCGATCTAACCTTGCTAACCTGTCAACCATGAGGAAGTTTGCTGAATGCCCGAATGAAGTCCAGATAGATCACACCCACCACTCTTCCCTCTTCAATCCTCTTTGCTACTTCTTCAAAAGACTCAGTCAAGTTTGTGAGACATGATTTCCCACGCACAAAGCCATGTTGACTATCCCTAATCAGTCCTTGCCTTTCCAAATACATGTAAATCCTGAGCCTCAGGACTCCCTTCAGCAACTTGTCCACCACCGATGTTAGGCTGACCGGTCTATAGTTCCCTAGCTTTTTCTTATCATCTTTCTTAAATAGTGGCACCGTGTTACCCAACCTCCAACCTTCCAGCATCTCACCTGTGACAATCGATGATGCAAATATCTCAGCAAGGGACCCAACAATCACTTTCCTAGCTTCCCAGAGTGTTCTGGTGTACACCTGATCAGGTCCTGGGATTTATCCACCTTCATGCATTTTAAGACATCCAGCACATCCTCCTCCATAATC
Organism: Chiloscyllium plagiosum; assembly: GCF_004010195.1. Taxonomy (NCBI): domain Eukaryota; kingdom Metazoa; phylum Chordata; class Chondrichthyes; order Orectolobiformes; family Hemiscylliidae; genus Chiloscyllium; species Chiloscyllium plagiosum. The sequence continues at coordinate 42,574,570 of NC_057712.1, forward strand.
TGGACATTTTCAAAATATCTTCCATGCCACTCACCACAGTAAACACTGATACAAAATACTCATTTAGTGTCTTCCACATCTCCTGTGGTTCCACACATAAGTTGCCTTGCTGATCTTTGAGGAACCTTATTCTCTCCCTAGTTACCCTTTTGTCCTTAATGTATTTATGGAATCCCTTTGGAATCTGCCTAATCCTATTTGCCAAAGCTATCTCGTGTCCCCTTTTTGTCCTCCTGATTTCCCTCTTAAGTATACTCCTACTGCCTTTATACTCTTCTAAGAATTCACTTGATCTCTGCTGAATATACTTGACATATGTTTCCTTATTTTTCTTGACCAAAATCTCAATTTGTCTTATGTGCAGGAGCACACTGTAATTCTCAAATGTTGTTGCACTACCTAATATGGTCTGATTCAGTGCATTTTCAAAAAAACAACTTAATTAACCAATTTCTGCCAAATCAGACCAAAACTCATGAATGAGTGGATTAGCTTTAAAGTCACGTATTCTCAAATGAGTACAGTGAAATGTTTACATTTGCCGCATTATAGCACCACCTTAATTATAAGACACAGATACTTAGATCAAATTCTTAGGAAACAAAAGAAAATAAGAAAAGTAAAAGCAACTTGCTGTAGGATTGTCTAATTTGTGCACTTTATTTCAGCTATACAGGGCCTTGAGGAGACCACACTGGATTAGTTATGGTCGCAAATGGGCTATTTGGAAGGCTAGGGGGGGATATGGAGATCAGCATAAATTTAATGGGTCGCAGGGAATCTGAGGGAGTCAGGAATAAAGTTGGAAGTTGAGGTTTAGGTATATTAGAAGCCTTTTGGGAGAATGAAGGGAGAAGCATGTCAAGCCCTTGGGGAGATCAGACGGAAATTAGAAGAGTCATGGAGGTTAAGGATGAGGTGATTTGACCGATATGGCCAATCACAGGCACTGGGCAAAATGGCCGAATGAATCCAGTCCTTGACTCCTGATCCAAAAGTCCTTCATTTTGGTTTAGTGGGCAGGTTTCACCAAGGCTAACGTTAAATGTTAATTCATGAACACAAAAGGGGACAGTGGCCTTGGAGTGAATTCGTCACCCAACTCCTGCACTGCCTTCACCAAAACTGAAATGGGGAGAGTACAATTGGTTTCAGAGTTTGATCAAATTACATTCCATCCACCCAACATCCACCTGCTTTTTGGGTTAAACTGTCCCCTTGTTGTCTTAGTGAAATATTTCATGGATTCTTATATTACTAGAACCAAATGGGGACCTATAGCTTACTATGAAAACAATCATTTACATCCAACTTCCAACCATACAACAGTTCTTGAAAATAAACAAAACACCGATCTAATCTGAACTGCATGTGTTCTCTCAAAACCTGACTTAGGACCTAACAGGATACAAAAATGCATCAACTCCTATTATTCGTTGCTCATTGTTAGGGATCCTCTTTGTCTAACATGCATTCAAGTATCATATAAAACAATTGCTCAACAATCCATGAACAAGAATTAAAAAATTGAATCATGCTTTGGTTTTTGTAAGTACTTAAATCCCAACCCCCCTTCATTTATCTTCCAGTACCTCATTTTGTTGGCCAGAACCATATGCTATTTCCTGACACAGAGTGGAGCCAAATCATCTTCAGAATTGTTCTGAAGAAGTCACTGCATCAGAAACGTTAACTTGGTTTTCCCCTCCAGAGCTGCTGCCCATTCTGCTGCGTTTATCAGCAATTTCTGCTTTTGTTCCTGATTTCCAGCATCTGCAGTTCTTTCATTTTGCTTCCCCCCAATTCATCTAGTGCTATTCAGTAAATATAGCTCAGAACAATATCCCTCAGACTTTGCTTCTCTGCCAATAGTCACGCTCTAAGTTCACAACGAAGGTACCAATGTCGAGGGGGTGGAGGTGAGACTGGTGTTCCAGAATAAGGCAGTAGAACAGAAAAGAAAAAAATGGGAACAGAAATTACGTCCGGGGAACATCCAATGACATCCTACCCATCAGTGAAAGATTGCTGCAAACCAGAGTTCAAGATGTCAACATGCTGTACCAATGAATCAATTGTTCCCAACCCAAGATGGAACAAGGTAGACCCACTGCCAATAAGATTTTCTAGACACGCCCTCGCAAACTCTCCAATATCTATTACCACCAACACCTTCCTCAAGTATTGCTCGGCAGGAACGATTTTCCCTGAAAACCTCATGATCGTTGAGCTACACACAGGTTTACTGGCAGCAGTAATTTAAATCATTTTTGTAACTTCATTTATTCCAAAGTTCTAAACACAGTGTGCTTAGATTTGTTATTCATGACCATTATGATTTATACAGCATAAATTTGAAAAACCTATGTCCAACTTCTTTCCTACCTTGTGCTGCTCTATAAGCACACGCAGGGCTTCATCGTCATCTGGAAGAACGCCATGGAAACGAAGAGTCTGTTCGGCTTCAGCCAGCCACTCCAGCAATACGTGCACTGCAGAGTGAAACTCTTCAGCCTGTAGGTACAACATATATCTGTCAGACCAGTCACAACCTGGCAGCCAGAAGATAACATGGACCTTTAAGTTATTTCAATTTTGAACAAGAACAGGAGAGAAGAAAAATAAATGAGTTTCAAGAAAACTTGCTTCAAACTGAATGCTCTGAGTTGGTTGAAGGTTCAGGTGGTTAAATACACTGTGTAACTTGAAGAAAGAGATCTGAGGGTCACTCTGTGGATGATGTGAGCATTAGTTAGTCTCATGCAGTTTGGGTTTGACAGTTATCCTGGTGATCATTTTAGGTCATGGATAAAATAAAAATCATCCGAGACTGACGGGTTTTGTGCGTGCATCCGGTATGAGATGAGTCTGCATCTAGTTTTGGGATGTGTGTCTTGGAGTTGGTGTAGGTTTATGGATCTGGATATGGGATATAAAAAGGGAAACCTATGGAAGACTGTGGAGAAAGAGTAAGCCAGGTTAACTTAAATGGATAGCTCTTTCAGATAGAGCCAGAACAGGTACGATGGGTGAAATGACCTTCTTGTGTGTCATGAGATTCTAATTCAATTGCAGCCAATCTATGATCCTCAACTGAAATGTACAAGTACCCACACACACACCCGCACATCCCACTCTCAGACACATTCCTATATCCACTTACTCCAGAAATATACACCTAGTCACATGCCCATCACAGAAAACTAGACAGCGCCACACCCCTTTCTCAGACATATATCCACACCCCCAGCCCCATACCCCTATATCTCACCTCCATCCACCTAGACACATCCACATTAGGTATCTGTACTCTATCTGGCTGACACACTAAGGGTCGAGTGATTCTGCAATAGTGAAAGGACTACACTTTCAGGAGGGCAAAACAACATATATAAAATAGAAAGCTCCATTTTCCTTTTATTAGAGTTTATTAGACTTTGATCTTTTACCTGATTCAGGGCTTGCTCTAGTCGGGCTTGTTTGGAAACAGAGAGGGCACAGACAGTTTCCCAGCGAGTACTGAGCTCTTGCATCTGCACCTTGACCCAGGAGGAATCATCGCGGCTGGCATCTACTAGTTCACGGGCAGAGCGTTTGAGGGCTTGGACACCGCTGGTCCGTTTACCCAACTCCTTCTGAAAGACCTACACAGAAAACAATCCCATTACTATACACTCAGAGTTGTTCTTCATGACTGAACACCCTGTATAGGTCAACACAGTGCAATGAGACCAAGGATAATCACTGAACATGACTGGAAAAAAAATTACATACATAGTATATGAAAAACAGCAACACATCTAAGTGCCCCAATTCAACATGGTTATCACTGAAATGTAAATGAATGACATAACAATTAGACCATAGAAATAGGTCGCTAAGCCAACAAATCCAAGCCACACACTGTGCTCCACATAAACTTCACAAATGTATCCTCCTATTCATTTTTCCTCATATATTTGCCTTAGTTCCCATAAAGGCAGCTATGCTATTCACCTTAACTCGCCCTTCAATGTCATACTTCGTATTGACTGCATTTGCCCGCTCCCTGCTTAAACTCCACAACAATGCTTCCTGGTTTTCAACACGGGAGAATAGGTTATTTGTTAGCACAATATATATAAAATACAAATTTGTATTGAGTGGAAACAAAATTTTCAAGGATCTATAAACCATCATCATTTCAAAATTCCCACACATGTTATCAAATCTCCCACAGTCTCTGCTCTCTGTCTGTGTAGCCCACTCTAGTTCCTCAATCCTGGAAAATCACTGTATTGCTTGAATGTTTGTGTATCCCCAATTCTAATTGCTCCAGCACTGGTGGCCTTTTTGTTTAAAAAGACGATTGGGCGTTAAATTCAATTGACCTTCCCAAATCTCTGCATTTCATGTCATTAATTCTCTAAGAAACCTACCACGTTGACAAAGCTTTTGGTCACCTGTCCTAATATATAGCTTAGTGACGATTGTTTTCCTAATCACTCATGTGAATGTGACTTTCAGCCTTAACTATGTTAAAGTAGCCATTTAAATGCACAGTTTTGTTGTAATGAAAGGGTTTGTCAAATTTTAAACTGGGAATTGGTTATTTAAGGTACTAGTATTAAAATCAAAATAGAAGATAGATAAGCTATCCACACTACAACCCTTCTAATCTGTGAATAAATTAACAGATGACCTCCTCCTGTCCTCTTCAACTGAGTAGTCCCTGAGTAAACAATCATGGTAATGCTGACAAGTGTTGCCTTATTTCAACAAAAACAATAGAGAGCTGTGTGGAGAGATTTTCCACATGATCCACCCTAAAGTTGGATGTAAGGGAGAAGTGGTGGGGAGGGTGAAGTAAGAAGGGAAATAGTGTCCTTATTCACAGATGCTTCTGCCATTCACAGTTTTGATCCTTTCAGCTGACATGATTACGATTTCAAGGTTGATTTTTAAAAATACAAACATAGGGCTTACTGTCTTTTCTAAAAATACCATGTTTTACAAGATCTAAACTCAGATTTCATGCAAGTTCACTGATAAATTTGATCTATTTTGAAATATCTGAAAGAACCAGCTGGACTTTGAGCAGCAACCGAACTCTCAAGTTTGGCAGAGAGACATTTCTACAATGCAATCAACAAATTAACTTGTCGAATTAAGTATGATGAGTCACTCAAGGAGATCTGGATTCTGTAAGTTATTTTTGATAGATTAATTCAGACAGTTGCCAATGGAGGCTGTGAGGCTTGGTTGGAGGGTGGGGTAGGGGGAATGTGTGGTGGTGGAAGGTAAGTCGGAAAAAGAACGAGGGAGAGTAATTCTCACTGTTACACTGACGGAAACAGTTTCCAGTACCTTGTGAGCATCAATCAGGTTCATCACCAGGTCGATGTCCCCATGGACTGGCTGATCTTCAGCCAGCATGGGTTCAATCTTGTACAGCCAATCAATCAGAGCTTGCAAGGCATCTGTAAATTGGCCTGAGAACAGCAGTGCTTCCTCCAATTTGTTCTGTCTGAAATGGAAAGGCAGAACGTATACGGTAAGATTAGACAGTGACAGACACAGCTGAATCTTCTTCAAACTTAAAACCACAAACAGGAAGCTTGGCTTGCTAGTTTGAAAAGCCACTCCGGTTACCTCCAGCACCACTTACAACATGCCTTCAAAAATATTTGCTAAAAAGTGTAAACAACCAGGACTGATGCAAGTTAAAAATATCATCAGGGCTTCCTGATGGGTCAGTGTCAGAAAGGACTTTGCCAAGCATAACACCAAACATCACAACCTAGGAGTGTCCAAAAATGTAGTTCCAGTTTGCACTGTGAGAATATCTGCCAGGCAGGAAGGTGAAATACCAGAATTAGTCACCTGACCTAAAGCTGAAAATAAAGTTTTCAACCCTGAAAATGTCTGAAGTGGCCCTTGTTGGAAAGTGAGCATTGATGGTGGGAAGGGATCAAGGACAGGTCCCAGTGTTGTGGAAATACTCACATGAAGAACTTCTAGTTGGGAGCAGGGTGGTTCTTTTGAGTTGACAGAGCACAGTACTTCAGACAGCTTGTCCATTCTACACTGGAATGGTGAAATCAGCTGTAACATGCAATGGGGGCCAATCTCTTAATTGCCCATCTTTACAACACACCAAGATCATAAGCTCTATTTACTGTGTCCAGGAGTGGGAAAAACAGGGGAAAATTCAAAAGATGCAATATAGTGAAAAGAATCTTAACACTTTTATGAATGCAGGGATCAAGTTTGTAGTTGTTATATTCAATATTTACTTTCTGGATATGAAATTAGCTTGGAGAGTTTTCAAATCTATAACTGAGCAGTGTTTTTAAGCCAGCAATTATCTATTCTATGAACCCCATGATTTGGATGTGAACATAGGAGGTACAGTTAATATGTTTGCAGATGACACCAAAATTGGAAGTGTAGTGGACAGCAAAGAAGGTACCTCAGAGTACAATGGGATCTTGATCAAATGGGCCAATGGACTGAGGAGTTGCAGACGGAGTTTAATTTAGATAAGTGAGGTGCTGCATTTTGGAAAAGCAAATCTTAGCAGGACCTATACACTTAATGGCAAGGAGTGTTGTTGAACAAAGAGATTTTGGGAATGCAGGTTCAGAGTTCCTTCAAAGTAGAATTGCAGGCAGTGAGGATAATGAAGAATGCATTTGGTATGCTTTCCTTTATTGGTCAGAGTATTGAGTATAGGAGTTGGGAGGTCATGTCGTGGCTGTACAGGACATTGACTAGGCCATTTTTGGAATATTGCATGAAATTCTGGTCTCCTTCCTATTGGAAGGATGTTGTGAAACTTGAAAGGGTTCAGAAAAGATTTACAAGCATATTGCCAGGGTTGGAGGATTTGAGCTGTAGGGAAAGGTTGAGTAGGCTCGTGCTGTTTTCCCTGGAGAGTTAGAGGCTAAGAGGTGACCATATAGAGGTTTATAAAATCTTGAGGGGCATGGATTAGATAAATAGAGAAAGTATTTTCCCTGCGGTGGGGAGTCCAGAACTAGAGGGCAGAGATTTAGGGTGAGAGTGGTAAGATATAAAACAGACCTAAGGGGCAACTTTTTCATGCAGACAGTGGTCCATGTATGGAATGATTTGCCAGAGAAAGTGATGGAGGCTGGTGCAATTACAGCATTTAAAAGCATCTGGATGGGTATATGAATAGGAAAGGTTCAGAGGGATATGGACCAAGTGCTGGCAAATAGGACTAGATTAGGTTAGGATATCTGGTCGGCATGGACGGTTTAGACCCAAGGGTCTGTTTCCGTGCTGTACGTCTCTCTGACTCTATGTATCTGCAATATGGCATTTACCAAAGGACATCTAATTGGCTTGGTTAATAAGATTTTCTGCTCATAATAAGTAGACAGCTGGAACATATCACAACATTCAACATTAGTCTTAAGGTAGTTATTTCATATGAATCACTTCATATTATCAGAAAAAATATACATTACAGGAATGAAAACTTTGCTGCTGTCATTTCGAGAATGTCAACTTCAATAGCAATAGGAAACAGCTTTAAGTACTTGGCATCAACATTATGGCTTTTAAACAGCAAGGCATCATTAATTGCAAGCATTTTATGAATGAGGTACTAATTCACGGCTTTTCAAAAATGAGCTCGGAGCATGACACTGTGTAGTTCATTCTAGTGATCTTAACACGGAGCAATATGGGAACAATTGAATTAGAAGCTAAGGGGTGAGAGTTTTTTTTAATCATTGCCAGATTGGACACATCAGCATGTTATTACCATACAAGTGAGTAGAAGTTACTTTCTCCATGCAGCAGGATCATACAAAATTTCTTTTTTTAAATTGTCGTCATTCAAGCTCAAATATTTTGGACATATATATGTGATACTTCACACTAACCATGGAAAAGTGTCCCGTTAACATATGACATGGCAGAAATTGAAGTATCAATTGCAGAGACCAGTATCCAGTACTAAGAGACCAATCACTATTAAGTCACCAGAGGCCACTTGGATCCCGGGACCAATTGTCCGGGATCATTTACATTTGCCTTCTTGTGACTAAACTATGATGTCATTTGACAGTTCCTCATTCATTCCACTATTACCCTGGAGAATAAGAAATCATAGAAATAACATGAACAAATTGGAACTCAAATCACTCATTCACTGGCCCTGTCATCAGTCAGTCTCTCAATTTCTTTGATATTTTTCCCTCTCCAAGACATCAATTTAATAGATTTGAACCCATGTTCTCTCCTTTACTTAATCAAATGGCAGTACTCACACTACGTATTCAGAGCTGACTGTATGTAAACCAATTAGAACAGGATAAATGCAGCACACCAAACATGCAGGTGACAACATTCCTTCCCATTCCCAACTTCATAATCTCCTCCCCTAATCCCCTACACCTCTTTGACAGCTCCATCCTAACTGGCACCATCATTCTGATACTAGCTGACAAATCTATGCCTGACTGCCTCTGATACAATGTCAGGAGTGGGTTGGATCTTTATTGAGTTAAATAGATTGGGAACATTATATATCTGTAAACCTCCAAGCCAAGAAAAAACCGGCTCACACCACACAACCTTAGTGCACGAAAAAAGATGGAGAACAAAGAAAAGCAAGAAAGAAAGGTAAAGGACAAATAAAAGGAAGGAATGAAATAAGTAAACAGAAATGAGTTTAAAGAGAAAAACAGAATGAAGGGGACATCCCAGCACCTTAGTGCAAAAGATAAGGCTGAAGCATTTGAAATCACTTTAAGCCATAGGACTGAGAAAATGATCCCTCTCAGCTATCTCCGAGGTCCTAGCATCATGGGTGCCAGTCTTCAGCCAATTCAATTTACTCCACATGATATCAAGAAATGATTGAAGGTGCCAGATACTACAAAGCTTATGGACCCTGACAAGATTCTTGCAAAAGGACGAAAGACTTTTGTCCCTAGCCAAGCTGTTCCAGAACAGTTACAACTCTGGCATCTACCTAGTAATGTGGGAAATTGCTACGGTCTTCCTGGCCCTCAACAAGTTGGACAAATCAAACCTGGCGAATTACTGTGCCATCACCACCATTTTCATGAGAGCAATCGGGGATGGACGATAAATGCTGGACTAGTCAGTGGCAGCCACATTTAGCGAACAAATAATTTAAAAAAGTGCGAAGTGGAAGCCTGGCAGAAAAATACGTACAGGATAAGATTTGAAATTTTTTTAATAACTCGGTAAATCAAAAATCAACTGCCTTTATTTTGAACTCTCAGTGGACCATGTGATGTGCACTGACATATGGCTGAGTCTTGGAAAACTAAAACACAATGCAGCCCACATGGATACCCCAGTCAGGACAAAAATCGAGGATGGCACTCAAGATTTCATTTAAACTGAGCCAGTTGCTCAAGCTTTATAGACTGGGTGGAAAAACTAAAAGGAAAGTGAGATTCATAGTAACTATCAATTTTATGGTTGGCATGGACTGGTTGGAGCGAAGGGTCTGTTTCCATTCAGTATGACTCTACTAAAACAAAGGTTTCCACTTTGAAAGTTTCATGGGGCCCCGCCATCCAGTCACATTAAATATTACCTAATCAAACGGCAGTACTCACACTACGTATTCAGAGCTGACTGTCTGAAAACCAATTAGAACAGAATAAATGCAGCACACCAAAGACAGAAACAAACCTGGTGAATTACTGTCCCATCACCACCACTTTCATGAGAGCAATCAGGGATGGACAATAAATGCTGGACTAGTCAGTGAGCTTAGATGCAGAAAGTGGGGGTGGGGGGGGGCAATCCAAGGGCAGTTAACAATTTGCAGCAAAGTGGGCAAACATTCTTATTAACAGACCAAGTAGAATGCAGCCTGCTATCAGGGGCATCCTCCAGTAAGGCTAAATGCACCTTGAGATAGCACACCAATATTTCTACATAACTAACACACTCATGTGGCAAATTCATACCTAAATTATTCCGACCAGTTATAGCAGACAGACAATTGTCCATGTCACAAATTGATACCGAACCTCTACATCTTTAACCATTATGTATATTAATGCCCATTCTTAAAGTTATTGCCTTAGTTTTATTAAAATATTCACCCAGCTCATTTTAGAGAGTAACTAACTGTGATAACTGTTTCTGGTGGAAATCTACTTTGCATAAAACAAAGTCAGCAATAGTGATAGGAGCAGTGATGGTAGGGATAGAGAAGAGAAAGGAGAGTCTGAGACAGTACCTCTGGCCGTTAGGCTGACAGTCTAAAATTAACAACTCCAGCTCTTTTTGAAATGCGTAGTGCCCCTGTGGTGAGAGGCTCTCAAGTCAATAAATGCTGTTTTTGGCAGATTGTTTGTCCAGTCAGAAAGAGATAGATGAGATTTCAGCTGCACTCCATCATCCTGTAAACCCCTGGCCCCACCCACCAAAATCTTTAGTAACACAAAAAGTTAGTCAAACATGGAAGTTGAAACTTGGAGGACGACAACAGGTGTGTTCCTCTGCCACCTCGTGCTATAGAAAACAGCTTTACAAAAATCATGCTGTAGATGATCATTAATAGAAAATCGTTATACCCATTCAGTAGAACGTTTGCGTCATCCAAAAATTGTCCACAATTCATCAATTGTGTTATAGCCAATTCACGCTGACGAGATGTGCATTATAGCAGAACAACCTGCAGCTGACCCTTGATATCTGTGCCCTTCCCACAAACTCACCAACTCTATGGCCAGATGAAATGATCATCAATGTCCCAGCCAATTATATGGTTGCCGAATCATAGAGATGTACAGCATGGAAACAGACTCTTCCATCCAACTAGTCCATGCTGATCAGATAGCCTAAATTAACCTTGTCCCATGTGCCGCATTTGGCCCATGTCCCCCTAAGCCGTTCCTACTTATATACCCATCCAGATGCCTTTTAAATGTTGTAATTGTACTAGCCTCCACCACTTCCTCTGGCAGTTCATTTCATACATGTGAGTGGGAACAAAGTGTTTCATCAGGATTCTCCAACCATTGTGGGGTAGGCTTGATGGACCTGCTGGCCAACTGCCATATATTGGTAGCGCTTGATTATTCTTCGATGTCAAGAAGTTGCACTTGAGGTTATGTTTAAACTTTAGCCATAGTTCCATAAGCTCATTCCTAGGAGCATCCAGCAAAGTTTCCAACAATCTACTCTCTGCTGGCACAGAATAAAACAAAAAAAACCCCACAAAAAAACCCTGAAAATCATTTCCATCAAAAACAATAACAGACATCAAGATATTCTCAAAGCTTTAATCTGATCGCTTGACTGGTCGACTGTTTCATTAAGAACGCCGTTTGAAATCTTTAGTCATGATTTCAAGTAATAAAGATGTAAAGTGAATGTATTAGAAAAATTAAAGCTTTCTGCGTAATTCAGTTTATGAATTTCTTTGAAAACTATCAGCTAATCATTAAAACTGCAGTATCATAGACTGCAAATACTGGGGCCAAATGAGGAAAATCGACTCAGAATTTAAAAGTAGCTGCAGAGAGGGAAATGGGATTTGTAAAATTTTGAAGTCTTTGCATCTTTGTTACCAGATCTGAAGCACACCTGTGTAACTAAGCCAACTGGTTTTAACCTAAATGTAGCTCAATTACATTCGCAAAATTTATTTTCCAGAGAAAACTCAAGATATATTGGTAATGTCTCTTCTAAATTAGTACTTTTATACAAATATGCGTGAGAGATAATACTCCAACAATTATCACAATAGGACATCTTTGGTTAATTCTATTTATTGTCTTCCAATGCAAAATATTACAACCCTCCTTAATGGTCTAAACATTTTTGCCTCATTATGACAATCCCTACAGTGTTCATGATTAGATAATTCAATTTTCTTGTACTTCCACAATGGAGTTTCTTCCCAAAGGAGCCATAAACAGATAGTATGACAGACTGTCACATTGTACAAGGGCAACATGGATAGCTAGTTAAGCACCAGGGGGCTAACTAACGACCTTCCAAATGCACAGGAATAGACGGTCTACAAATCGGACAATGCTAATCTTCCTAATAAATCATCAACAAAGATCTCAGACAAATCTATCATTCTGGCAAGCACATGTTGACTAGATCAAAGATTCAACTTGCAGGCACTGAAGTATTTTTATTCTGAAGGGGAGATTTCAAAGTCAGACCTGAACCTTGTGCTGAATTTAGATATTTGTGGTCGTAACTCACTGGGAAGTCTCATATGTTGTTAAGTCTTGAGACATGCAACAAAAAATGGTACATAAAGTCAGCGCTCGGAAATACAAGATTTTCTCAGCTTTGAAACTTCCAAAGAAAATTGTATTTTCATAGCAAATTACTGAAGCAAGAGAAGGAAGTCAAAATAAGCTGGAAAGTAAAGACATGGTTCAAAACTACAGTATTTGGCAACTCACATTTAAACTCTGTACTGAACATCTGTGTGCCAACAATAACTGTTATCACATTCAAGCATTTGTTCAGGGTTTTCTCGGGGTAAATCATTCACACTGTCATTTACTCTTGTTTCGGAGACAAACTAATGAACTACTTTTACAATGTTGCCAGATTCAAAAAGTACAACTTTCTTGCAGTTCAAAACTTTCTGTACTGACTTTGTTACCTTTCCACTGACTTTCCGCACACCGTGTCCCACTTGTCCCTAAGCTCACTCAACATGTCATCGAGCTTTTGGTGGTCATCAGCCAGAGTTGTCTTCTCTTTTAAAGAACGACCGGTTCTTACTGTAGTGTCGTACACTGAATGCTTTGCTCCTAGCGCTTTCTGGAACTCCTGTGTTTGGTAACAGATAAATCGATAAAAGGCTTTATTAAATGGATAAACATTGCAAGGCAGCCAATTTACTTGAATTGTTCTTTGTAGCTACAATCATAAAGAATAAAGGACAATTAACGATAATCTGAGTTAGGAGTCCAAAAGTATCTGAGATAGGTAATACATTCTGAAATTTCTCCCTAGAAAATCAAAACAATAATATTAACCAATTTTAGAGAGCTTTTGAAGCGTGGAAAGAGGCCCTTCAGCCCATCATATCATCAAACATCCATATATTATGCACCCGTTTTTCAGCACTCCCACTGGCTTGTAACCTTGTATACTATGCCATTTCAAGTGTTCATTTAAACAGGTCTTAATTGTCTTGAGGGTTCCCATCTCTACCACCCATTTAGGCAGTGAGTTTCAAATATCCATTACACCTTGGTGAAAGTTTTCTTTCCCACAAATCCCATCTAAACTTCCTACTCCTTACCTTAAAACAGTCTCCTGGTTACAGACACCTCGACTAGGTGGAAAATCTTCTCCCTATCTACCCTGTCAATGCCCCTTTAAAGTTTGTACACTGTAATCATGTAAGCTTCTCAAGTTTTCTCTGCTCTGAAGAAGATAACCCGAGCCTATCTAGTCTCTCTTGATAGCTGAATCGCTTTAGCCCTGGTAATATCCTATTGAATCACCTCTGCACCCTCTCTAGTGTAATCGCATCCTTCTCACAGTGTAGTGACCAGAATTGCACACTATTGTGGGTGTGCTTTAACTCACATTACACACAGCTTCAGTGGGATTAGTGGGATCTGGATGCCATATATTCTGACTATAGAGTAGCCCATTGGTTGTTGGCAGCATCTTGAAGATGTGAAAAGTACATTATGAATGTAAGTTCTTTTTATTTGAGCTTAGGAGAAACACTTGTACTTACATAGTTCTATCACAACCTCAACACACCTTAAACTCTTTACAGTCAATGTAGTATTCTTAAACTGTAGTCACTGGTTTAATGTGGGAAATGCAGCAGCCAATTTGCTGACAAGCTCCCAAAAATCATCTATTTTTAGGTGTTGCTTAGTGTTTAGCGAGTTTAACATCTCGTGTGAGTGAGTGAGAGAAAGATACTTTTGACCCTCTAATAAATAATTGAGATATATGTTACCTTGTGGTTGGAAAGCTGCATTTTCACTTTGTCTGGATCATTAGCAATTTCAAGGTCAGAATCCAGGTTTTTTTCTGAATCTTCCAACCATTCCATCAATTTCTTCCATGCCTCTTGGAACTATTGTCAATTGATAGAAAAAAATCAATATTGTTTTAAAATAACATTCTATTTTACTTGAAAGGCTCCTGTAGCATCCAGGAGCTTACAATATTTTGTGGAAGATGAGAAAGAACAATTAGAACAAATATTAAAATGACTTCAATGACCAAAACGAACAATTTAAAACTATAGGCAGTTCTCCTATAATGCTCATTGATTAAATGAGATTTGTGAATTGCCGACTTTTTTTATAAAGCGGACTCTCGTTCGCTGCGACACGATTCGTGTTACCAGCACTAAGTGTTGGCATGTGCGCTTTGTCATGAAGAGTTTCGTGAAAGGCATTGTGAAATGTTTGTGCCAGTGGACTTGGAAAAGCACCATGAAAATGTGTCTACAGCCTAAGGACAAGAAGCTGGGAGCAATCTGTTAATTTAAAAACTTATAGAGTCGAGGGAAGAGTGAAATTTCATTGGAATTGATTATCAGTAAAAGGACTGTGCTGAGGAACAGTTTGAAACTTGGCTTGTTGTTTAAGAGCTTTTTTTCTCTGCCGTTTAAAAAATATGTTAAAGAATATCTGCAGACTCATATGAATCTGTTTCAGTGACCAATCACTATGGTAACCAATTACAATAACATACCAGTACAGGGGCTTGGACATGGTTGATCAGCTGCTCAGGATGGTCATTGTCAGGAAGCTCTGCACATAGTGGGTGAAGGAGGGAAAGGTGGGTGGCATACTGTTACTTTTGGTGCATGAGTGGAAATGTCCTGAGCGGGTGAGTTGGCTATGTAGAAAAGATTCAGGGTTAGTCAGGGTCAGATCTTAGTGAGGATTATAGTGGGGAAGAACTTACAGGAAATTGTGGATACAGCAGCAGACGTAGAGTGAGTGTGAGATAGCAAGGAGAAGATGGTGGCACTTTCACTGGCAGAGTGGAGAAGGTCATTAATCTTTTTCCTACATTCTGATCATTCAAATGGTTGAGACTGCACTGGTCTGGATGATAAGCCTAGTCCAAACCAGATTTGCTTGGTTCCAGTAGAACAGCATTCTCTGTTGGCCTGGGAGACAAAGATGTCCTACCTCTGCATCACCCCATCCCCATGAGTACCAACTCCATGTCACTGCCCACAAAGACAGGCACCAATGTTCCATTGTCTGCCATATCCAGGGCCAATGTGAGGAAACATGCAGGGCAACTCCAGACTCTCAGCTCTTGTCTGGGTGCACAATATCTTTTTCAAGATGGTGCTGCACCATGGATGTTGGTTAATTCTGGAATATCTAGGAAGTGGTGAGTTGTTTTGGAAGTGGCACATGCTACAAAGGTGAGAGAGGAACAGCAGAGGGTGGTGTAGCTAATAAATCAGGCAGATTTTATAAAATAAGGTGATAGAAGTCCCCAAGCATCATGATGTGAATCCCTCTGAGAAACTTGACAACTGACAATTAGCGAAAGAAATTAAGATTCAGCCCTTGATTTATCAAGGCAGATTTCATTTTAAGATCTGACTTGTGCAGTGTTACCACTGGATGGGATCAGAAGACTGGTTATAATGTAGTGCAGCCAGCATGTATAGATGCCAACTGAGTAATCAGTTGAAGATTCTGATGAATTGCACTATACAGTACCATATCACAGGTCAAAATTTACCCAGATTGTGCTATTGTTTGTGTTAGGCTAACTACTATTTTTGTTTCAACTTTTACATGTATTTTTGGTGGTTCGCCCCAACCCTGTTTTCCTCATAAGCCCCACGATTTTCTATAACATGGCATCACATGGGAACACAACTATGACGTTATAGGAAAACTACCTGTTATCATAAAATTATAATCTGTAAGAGAAAATATTCCTGTTATCTCACTTTGAATTTACTGTTTCCTCTCCAGTTTATTTAATTTACTTCCGTGTAATGCTGAAAGGTTGATGAACAAGTCAAAGTGAAAGGTTAAGGGCTCCAGGAAGTCAAACCTGAATGTTCAAGCATTCAGGAGGTCAGTTTGAAATTCAGAATTAGGAACACTGTCTCAAATTGCTATTGAGAACAGCCTGATTAATTCATCCCATGACCTCATCCATTTGTCTGTGTGCCTCAACTTTGCTTGCTGCTGTTCTCTTTGATCTCCCCAAAGGATTCAGATAGCATCAACGGTAAAGGTTGTGTGTGAACTCAGATCCCGCTTCTAAACAGCAATTTGGCTTCTATCTTTAAATTTCTTTCACCATCTTGATCCAAATAGGAAGTTAGAACTTGTGCATACTTGAATTTTCCATTAAGCAGCAAAGATATTTCATGCACTTTAATCTTTGGCAATTGTGAGTGCATCCACAATCATAAGTATAAGACAGTCAGTCATAATTCCAATAGGGAATTCAGAATAAATGTTTCTACCCAGACAGCAATGAGAAGGTGGGACCTACTATTACACAGAAGGTTTAAAGGGTGAACAGCAATGGCACATTTAAGGGAAAGCTATGTACGTTCTGGATGTAAGCTTGCTCACTGAGCTGGAAGGTTTGTTTTCAGACGGTTCTTCACCATACTTGGTAACATCATCAATGAGCCTCCGGTGAAAACGAACCTGCCAGCTCAGTGAACAAACTTACATCCAGAACCTCAACCCGAACTACAAATCTTCTCAAAACTCGTTAGCTATATAAGTGTATGAAAGAGAAAATAGTAAACGGTGATAGGGTTAGGTAATGAAAGGTGGGACAAAGCTGATGAGAAATATTGGGTGGAATAGTTTTTTTTCTCTGATGTGAAGTCTATGTAGTAACAGAGGCAGGAGAGAGAAAGAAGATCTCTTGAGCACTTCAGAAGTACATTAGTGTTATATGATCAAAGTGACAGCAGTTAGTAATAAAGAATATAAACGCTAGACTTGTTAAACATTTTAGGAGATCACACCTCTAGAAACTTTGACTTAATTATTATCCACTTGACAAAGATACAGAAACAAGTTTTACACATAATTTTAGCCTGTTCCAATACAACTGTCTGTAAGTTCCTTTACCTGTTTAGCACGTTTCCTTGCATCATCTAGTCCTCTTCCCCTATCAACAGAACGCTGCACAACCTTCTCCCATCGAGCTTGAACACTGATCAGTAAATTTTTAATGAGTACCACATCCTGCTTCTGACTGAAGTACTTCAGGTGGGTCCCAGTTTTATCCAGTTCAATTATTTTTTCACGGTGTGAGTTGACTTCATTGGCAAAAACCTGAAAATGGAGAAATATGATCGCAAAATGTGTTTGTTCAATGCAGCAAAGATCAGTTTTTTTTCTCAAAGAAAATTTGACATTTCTTGAACTTCATCTCAGCTCATTTACCTTGTGTTCATCAATTTGGAACAAAATCGTGTCCAAAATAAGACTCGGCGGAGAAGCTAATGTCAAAGTTTGCTCTGCTTGGGTCAACCAATTGATGAAATCTTGAAGTGAATTGTGAAACTCTGTGGCTAGGTTGAGGGCCTCCTCCAGTTTAACCTGCACATAATGAGATAGTGGTCAATTGATCAACCTTCATAATTGCTAAATGTCCATTGAAAGCACTCATTATTCTTTCCTCAAATTACAACACGAACTACACTTCAGAAATTTGCCTATGAGACATCTTGGAATTTATCAAGGTTACAAAATATGCTTGTTCGTTCTTTCTCTTTACTTTGTATTTAAAGTGAAGAGTATCAGGAGCGAGGAGTGGAACATTTTCCACTTATCAGGTACTCTCAATTTAGGTACAGCACTGTTTAATGCAGGTAAAGCTCCTTCTACTCTGCTCCAACAACATATCTCAATCTATTCCTCAGAAATGTCCATGCTCTCTATACTTCATCACACTTTTCCATTTCCCACAGCGAAGCAATTTCTGTGATTCCCCTACCTGAGATCACCTATTTAACGGCAAGTTTTCATACTACCACCTCTGAAACATCTTCTTGTCTACAATGACCCAAGCATATTATTCAGTATTCAAATTCCATTTTCAATTTCATGTTTCCTTATAAATGAAAAATTGCCTCAATGCTTTGGGCTGCTTTACATTATTAAAGATGTTATATTAATGCAATTGTTGTTTTAATTGAACTTGAAAATTATTCAGCAAAACAAGGGATAAGAAACTGCTTTAATGTATTAAAAACTGAGAAAACAATTTGAAACATTTTTACACCATTTCACATTAGTAAAATACACACTGTTGTACCTTTCGTTCATTTAGTTTTACTTCAACCGATTCCCATCTTTCCTTTAGGTTGTTGATGCCTTGCTCCACGTTACTGTCATCAACACCCTTATAGCTCAGCTGCCCCTTATTTATCAGGTCCTTGTAGATCTCCTCTTTGCTTTCAAATGCAGCACAGAGTTCCTAGATGAACATATATATTACCTTGTTAATTGTGAGTGTTCACACATATACACATGTTTACACATTTACCATTGAGAACAAGTTGGAATACTTCATTTAGACAAAAGGAAATAGGTGCAGGAGTAGGCCATTCTGCCCTTCGAGCCTGCACCACCATTCAATATGATCATGGCTGATCATCCTTAATCAGTATCCTGTTCCTGCTTTATCTCCAAAACCCTTGATTCCACAATCCTTGAGAGCTCTATCCAACTCCTTCTTAAATGAATCCAGAGACTGGGCCTCCACTGCCCACTGGGGCAGAGCATTCCACACAGCCACCACTCTCTGGGTGAAGAAGTTTCTCCTCATCTCTGTCCTAAATGGTCTACCCCGTATTTTTAAGCTGAGATGTCCTAGTCCTAGTTATAACTTATCTATGTTATTTTTAAGCTGAGATGTCCTAGTCCTAGTTATAACTTATCTATGTTCACTTCTGACCTTGAACAAAAAAGGCACATATTCACCGTATTGCATAGCCTTGGACTTTATTCCTTTGGGTTTAGAAGGAGGCGGGGTAACCTTTTTTAAAAATGTTCACAGGATGAAGGAATTTCTGGCTAGACAGCGTGTATTGCATAACTCCGACTGCCCTGGAAAATGTAGCTATGAGCTGAACCTTGCTGCATTTCATATGGTGCGGGAACATCCACAGCACCGTTAGGAAAAGAATTTCAGGATATTGACCCAGTGACCATGTTGGAACAGCGATATATTTTCCAGTCATGATTGTATATGACTTGAAGGAAAACTTGCATGTGATGATGTTCCCATGTATCTCCTGCCCTTGACCTTCAAGGTGAGGTGTTCAAAATGACAGATGGGTAGTCAGAATGAAATAGAATCAGGCTATGGAGGACTGAAATCAGAAAAAAAAATTCTCATAAATGAGGAATGAAATCTGGAAGTGTTCCTCAGAGAGGATGTGAATTATGGCGAGGGAGGGGATGGGAGGTGGTGGTTGTGTCGTTGGACTTTTCAAAGCTAAAACTGGTAGATTGGTTGGGTATGAGTAGGAAAGGATATGGATCACTGATGGGCAAATAGGTTATGATCTGAGTGGTCTAACTGGCTCATAGAATGGTCTCCATTTTTTCCAAATTCAATGACCTGTGTTTTTATCTAATCAGAGTGATGCCAGCATTTATTGCTATGTGTTTGGAGTCACATGTAAACCAGATCAAATAAAATTGACAGATTTTCTTCCTTAAAAGGATATCAGCTAACTTGATGGTTTTTTAAAATAACAATTGACGGTGGTTATGTAGTTTCTATTAGGTTAGCTTTTTCTTTCAGAGTTTTATAGATTTGACTTTCATCAAATTGATGTTGAAAACTCATCTGGTTCACTAATGTCCTTTAGGGAACTAAATTTGCCATCTCACTTGGCCTGCCTAAATGTGATACCTGACCAACAGAAATATGGTTGATCCTTAATTACCCTGTTAAACAGTAAAGTAATTCACTCAATTCAAGGGCAATCAGTGATGGGCAACAAATTCTGGCTTTGCCAGCGATGCCCACATTCCCTGACAGAGTAAAGAATAAATAAAATGTGGTAGTTAATTTAACCAGAGCAAATTCCCACAAATATCAATGAAAAAATGTTGAAAAATCATCTTTAATGACACTTTTGAATGGTACATATCGACAACTAGGAAACCGCTTCCTTCTTTTCATCGCATATGTCATGAAATCCTTCACATGGTTTCACTTTCTGTGCAAAAGATGGCACCTTCACTGGTTCAGTAATTAGAGTTAGATTGATGGCCTAGATTTACATGCTCAAGGCTCAGAAATCGGGCTTAAACCATGATTTTCTGATTCAGGTTACAATTGTGTTACAATTGACAACAGTATTTTTTTTGCCTCCTTACAATGGAAGAAAATAGGTATAATATGCATTCATATAAATAAATGTTAAAAATCACACAACACCAAGTTATAGTCCAACAGGTTTAATTGGAAGCACACTGGCTTTCGGAGCGTCGCTCCTTCATCAGGTGCCAACTACCTGATGAAGGAGCGGAGCTCCGAAAGCTAGTGTGCTTCCAATTAAACCTGTTAAACAGTAACCTGGTGTTGTGTGATTTTTAACTTTGTGCACCCCAGTCCAACACCGGCATCTTCAAATCATATAAATAAAAGTTTTAGTTTCTATAATAACGAGAAATGCAAGCTTTCCAATCTTCAAGAGAATTTTTCAAGTTATACAAACGGAACTTGAAAGATGGGGTCCCACTGAAGCCAGTGTTAGGTACTTTGCCCTCTTTTAGAAGCATCATTCAACACAAGTCACAGTGGCTCAGTGATTAGCACTGCTGCCTCTCAGTGCCAGGGACCGGGTTTGATTCCAGCCTTGAGCATCAGTCTGTACGGAGTTTGCACATTCTCCCCACGTCTGCGTGGGTTTCCTCTGGGTGCTCCGGTTTCCTTCCACAGTCCAAAGATGTGCAAGCCAGGTTAATTGGCCATGCTAGATTGCCCATAGTACTCAAGGATGTATAGGTGAGGGGCATTAGTCAGGGGAAAATGTAGAACAATACAAAGTTGGGGAATGAGTCTGTGTGGGATATTCTTTGGCGGGTCAGTGTGGACTTGTTGGGTTAAATGGCTTGTTTCCACACTGTATGGATTCAATTATTGATTCTATGAAGTCAATAAGATGCTAGAACATGACTGGGATTCACAATTCAGTCAAAGATGTTCACCAGAACAATGAGCCCACAATTCAAATAAAGCAATATTTTCAGCACAAGAGCCTTTTGTCGTCATTAAGTAATGCAACTTTGTTCCTGTTCATTATATAGACACACAAAATTCTTCCAGTTCTGTAACTAAACCATCTGAACAGTTTTGTTACTGAACAATACGTACCAGATGAACGTTAAGCTGCTCCCTGGCAGTTTCTGGCAAGCCTCCAACAGGTTTTGATGCCGACAGCTGACGGTCAATGTCTACCAGCCAGCGCTGCATATTTTCAATCTCGCTCTGGAAACCTTGAGCCTATATAATATAAAGAAACTACATTAATCTTCAGCTGACTAGGATATAAGAAACAGAAATCATCCCACCCCCGCAACCTAAATGATAACTGCAGTTTCTCTGAAAGCAATTTAGTTAAGATCTTGTCCAAGCTGTGATGCTGGGGGCAGCCAAGGCGAGCAAAGGCAACTTTTATTCAAAGGTAATGCAACTCTGAGTAGTGTCAAAGAAAGGGACAGTCTGATAGCTCATCTTTACTCATGGATTATAGTCAGTTCACCCAGGAAGGCCATTAGACCAAGGGAGAAAAAACTTGACTCACAGGAATGTGAGGAAGAACCTTTTTTTTTGAAACACAGTGAACGGTAATGACCTGTAACATGCTGCCCATGAGGACAGTGGAAACAACTAACATTTTCAAAAAGGAATTTGAATGGGCACTTGAGAAAAATAAACATACAGAGCTGCAGTAATTGAGTGAGGAGTGGAACTGATTGGACTGTTCCGAGGGGAGACAGCAGTGACTCAACGGTCGAACAGTCTCCATTTATGGCGCAAAGCGAATAGCAGTGCGAGAGGAAAGGAACTAGGTCAGAACCATATTTCCAGTGGTTGGTGAGAAGCAGCTGAATTGATGTTCATCCCTAAGCTATCAGGGACATCTTTTATTATGGGGAACTAAAGGGGAGAAGAAAAAGAAAGTTCCTGGGTTGAAAAAAGGATTTGACATCAAGACATTCAACGTCTGTCCTCTTTAGATATTTAAATATTTTTCAGCTACCATTTCCTGATTGATTCCAATAGTAATATAATCAGGAACAGAATCTCTCTCCCTCTCTCTTAGTTGGTGATAGTAAACCAGCCCAAAACTAAAAGTTATGAATTAATTTTGATTTGTATCACTGGTTCTGAAGTATCCTGAATCTTACCCTCATACATTACTATTGCTCTCCATCATGTTCACCTGAGAGGTTGGATTCCTAAAGCCCCAGTGAAGATTTTTGCAATTGCAGTTTGTAGTACCTTTCAGTCTGGGCTCAAGCCAGCTTGTGACGAATTCGTGACCCTGCCTTACCTGGATGAGAGAGGATTGCAGTTGCTGTTGCCGTTGCTCGGTTTGTTCCAGGACATTGTTCCAGCGCTGGTTCAGGATTTCTAGCTTGCTCTGCAGGCTGCTGGCTTCTTCCCCATCACTCGATTCGAGCAGATCATTTCCAGCTTTGTTCACAGTTTCCACAGTGGACTTGTGCGCGAGGACATCATTCTGTAGAACCTAAAGTATAAAAGGCATTTGTAGCAGATTTAAGTCACGACTCTGGCAGTCCAATGAGATGTGAATCACAGAAGTCAATAATAGTATTAGACTTGGTTCTGAATTGGCGACTTCAAAACAGGGCACTGGAGAAATGATAATATTGGGCTCAGTAACAGGGCAGAAAGCAGCCTCAGCATTTCAATCACAATCCAGCAACTCCAGTCAGATGTATTTATGACCACTGGACTCCAGAGCTTGAGCTCTTGGATGACCACATAGTTGGTAGCCAGTGAATGCTAAGGCACACATTAAAAATGTTTTTTGAAAACAAATTCTACTATTAGAAAGGAATGGTGAAAAGTAATGAGAAAAAAAAAGTGACCAACAGTTAATTAGCTGGGGGTAGTCACACCACAAATGTTGGTGAGAAGCTGCTTCAGCTTTGTACAATGCAAATTAAATCTTAAACCTTAATGGACTCCAAATTGAGCCAGAATAACAAATTCTTTCAGGGAGTGCCTCTTCTGCAAGGATCAGGCCTAATCTCTCGCTTTTGCTTGCACTTGTACTGAAAACACAGTGTTGGAGTGACATAAAAGCACTCAGCTGGGAGTATAAGGCATAGTTACTTCTTGAAAATACAATACCAGCTATACTGACCTTGTTTCCTAAAACTGCACACTAAGTGGACAACTTGTCGCAGAAAACTTCCATTAAAATAATTTAGCAATGCATTGTTGCACTTTCCCTTTCCTTCATAAAAAAGCCTGTTTGCCACATTAAAATACATATGCAAATATATAATAGCAAAACATTATAAACACAAGTGAAATGGTTGAGAAGGTTTTGGGATTCCTTCCCATCATGTTCAGTTCCTCTGGTTCCCTGACCTAGCATCTGTGATGTTTCCTCTTTTAGGAAATGACTGACCTGCTGGGCATTCCCAGCACTCTTTATTCTTACTGTCTGTAACATCGATAGGCTCATAGGTTGCACTGCCCATTTCATCCATTACCAGGTCAAATGTTATAGTGACTCTGTCACACTGCTTGTTTGAGAACAGAGTGAAGCAACACCACTTTAAATCAATGAGATGATGAATCAACATACTGGATTTTAGACAGGACAAACTGTGAACACATTAGCAACCAGGTTGTTGGTTTAAAAAAGCAAATTGAATGGGAATTGGATTATGGTGCAAAAATCAGGGACTTTGGCACTAAAAGCTAGCACAGTGGGCTGAATGGCTTCCATCTATGCTGTATTATTCTATAATTAACTGATTACATAAATTGCAAGGATGCAATTCACATTTTAGGGGGGTAAAGGTTAATTATATTAAATGGCCAGCCTGCGATTCTGATTGACAACAACAACTCAGAAGTTGAATTTCTGTTCTGTTTGAGGTAGACTTAGGGGCTGCCTTCTCATCCCGATCCAGAGTAAATATTTAAGCACTTCGCTGTGTGATTCAGCAAATAATCATCAAGGGCCTGTCTTCCGACAAAGAACTTAAGATGGCAAATTGCATGTTATTCTGACAATTGAAGACTTAAAAAGTCAAACTGAAATGCCAGTGATACAGAAAAATTGCATTACATACGTGATGTTTAGCAATTGCGATTTCAATGGCTTTGGGATCTCCACCAACAGCTTTCTGTTCATTTAGTAGCTCCTCGGTGTGGGTCAGCCAAGTCATCAGCTCATCCAGGGCATGCTGGAACTGCCCCAGAGCTAACAGAGCACCTTCCAGTTTATGCTGCAGTTACAAATGAATTAGCAATTTTATCACAATGTATTCGACACCACTTAAACCTATGGAATCATTAAAATCAAAATGAACATGTGCAAGTTCAATCTGGAACGAATTAGGTGCCATTTCAAGGGATAACTGAATTTTTCATTTGTTAAATCACTCAGACACAAGAGTAAGCATTATAATGATCACTTTAGCTTCAATTTGATACCCAATATTAAAAGGTATAGAGTTTGGTAATAGATAATACTTTAGGTTGTACCTTTTAAGATGAGAAGGTGTTTGGGGGAATGGGATGGTTAACATACATTGGTCCCGAGGGCATCACAGACATACTTACTTGTCTGTTGACAATTTTCTCATCCAGATTTTCCCAGAGATGTTTCAACTCATGAAGAGGTTCCTGTACAACACGCTTGTCATCATCTTCACTCACTTTCTTCAGTAACAGTTCTCCCTGATGGTTCAGTCGTTCCATCTCTATTTGCTGCTGGTATGCCTCGGTCTTAAATTGCTGGTAAAAATTCAGAAATGCACAAATATCACAGGATCTGCATCTGTGTCGACAATGCTCCTTTCAAATTCACACAAATTTAGCAACTACTAAAACCATAACTGACACTGATCTTCAATGCTGTTCATCTACACAGCTGCAAATAATAGATATACGTACCTTGAGTTCAGCAATTTGTTGCTTCACTGTTTCAAGATCTGTACCAATTGGAGGTAGAGTATTTAACTTAGTCTCTGCAATATCCATCCAATCAAACATGGCCTGAATTTAAAATAGAAAACAGTAGACATATTTTGGGATCAGCATATCCAATATAATATCCGACTGCAGTAGGCTGAGGCAGAGTTTTAAAGGATTTTTGTGGCTTGCAGTGATTACTGATGCTTGGACGGGAGTTTATTTTTTAGAATTCCTACAATGTGCAAACAGGCCATTCTGCTCAACACATCCACACTGAGTCTTCAAACAGCATCCTACCCAGGGACTATCCTTCTCCCTTATTCCTGCAACCCCACATTTCCCATAGCTAACACACCTAACCTACACAACCTTGGACACCCTGGGCTAATTTAGCATACCAATCCACCTAACTTACACACCTTTTGACTGTGGGAGGAAACCAGAGTATCTGGAGGAAACCCACTCAGACATGGGGAGAGTATGCAAACTCCACAGAGACAGTCATCCAAGGGTGGAATCGAACCCAGGTCACTTGCGCTGTGAAGGAGCAGTGCTAACCACTGAGTCACTGTGCCACCATGAAGAAAATTACTGGGATCTGCTTTAGTCATGTTTGTTCGTAAATGTATGGTTTGTGGTGTGTTCCATCATACTATTCCTGCACAGTAAAATTTATTTCATTTGTATAAAGCATTGAATCTTGTGAATTTACTCTATGAATTAGGAACTGGGATTTTAATTCTATCTACTTTTACAACCTGGACCCTAAGTGAATTGTAACATATTTGGGAACCTCACCCAGATCCGTAACAATATTTCGCTGGATTGGAGTTAACTGAATTTTTTTTAAGTGTTTAAAACTTGTCTCGACCTGGATGTCTCAGAATCAAATCAAAATCACCAAAAACTGAAAAGGAACTCAAATCTCAAACAGGTTGTCATCAGGATCAGGTTTGCTCAATTTTCTCAGGCTGCAGTTATTTCCACCCGAAGACGGGTTTCCTGAACTGAAGTGCAGACTACAGGCTGGATTTTCCTGTCACTGTATCTGTCAGAATGGGATTAGCTGGGTTTCTATTTTGGTACAAGATGTGCCTTTAAGAAGGATTTGTTGTGCTCTGTTTCTTTTGAAAGCAAGTGTGGTAAGCTTGGAGTCGAGCTGTCTGCTCTGAGCTTAGCAATGTAGCTAGCTTTTTTTAAAAAAGTTGGAGCAATAGAAGCAGCACGAATGGGTGAGATTCTCTTGATGTTCTTTCCTCCTGGCATGCAAATTGCATGTGAGACAATCTATTTTACTGAATTTGTCTTTGCCAAGGATGTGTTTATGGGTTGTTACTATATTGGAACAGTTACTGTTTAGTAGCTAAATAATGTATTATTGCTAAGTTTTCCAATAGAGATAAGTTACTTCAATTCTTCTTTCTTTTGTTTGTATTTTAACTACAGTGTAAGAATAAAGTGTGTTGGCATCAAATCCAATAATCTGACAAATCAAATTGCATGCAGAACTCAATGCTTTTAAAAATAAGATGTTGGGGTCGAGGCTGTCTTTTTAACTGATTTTGAGAGGGTTTAGTCTGGTCCATAATAATTTGGAGAGGAAGATTCCATGGCTGAAATTTCCACCCAAATTCCTGCCCATTCGTTTAGCTGGATGGGTGGTGATGTGGCAAGCTTCAATATCAGTGAGGAACCCTCTCCACTGCATTTTCTTCTCATAGAGTCATTCAGCATGGAAACAGGTACTTCGGCCTGACTCATCCATGTTGCCCTATAATGTACTGTCCAGAGACTGTATTGCTTAGAGATTTAATATATTCAGAGGAATCACGGGTCACTGCAATTATAGACTACAATTCAAAAGCAACAAAGAGTAAGAATTTTAACGCATTATCACAAATTATCACAAGCCGCAGAGTTAAAAAGTATTACTTTCATATGACTGCACCTGTAAAGTAGTTTCTCTTTATCCTGTTAGAAAACTTTCGTAGTCAGTTGATTTTATATTTAAATGGAAATTTTTTTGTTATTCCGGATATACAAGCTGGATAACAACATCAAACCATTTTACCTGTAGTGCATCCTGGAACTGAACAGCCTCCTGCATTGCTTCATCCAGCCTGTCAATGCGATCTTTCCATGCCTTGTTCAGAATGTCCCAGGTACAATTCAGCTACAAATAGAAAACAGACAACATATTCAACCTTAACATACTTTTAAGCAAAAAGCCATAACTGCTAAAAAAAAAACCTCCCAGGCCCATTTTCCTCCCTGTATCCTATCCCATTTCACTATTCCTGAATGTCAATTTTTGGCAAAAGTGAGGACTGCAGACGCTAGAATCCAGAGTTTAGATCAGAGTGGTGCTGGAAAAGCACAGCAGGTCAGGCAGCATCCGAGGAGCAGGAAAATTGATGCTTCAGACAAAAGCCCTTCATCAGGAATAGAGGCAGGAAGCCCCTAGGGTGGAGAGATAAATGGTGGTGGTGGGGCTGGGGAGAAGGTAGCTAAGTGTGTAATAGGTGAATGGGGGTGGGGATGGAGGTGATAGGTCAGAGGGGAGGGTGAAGCGGATAGGTGGGAAGGGAGATTGGAAGGTAGGACAGGTCATGAGGACAGTGCTGAGCTGGAAGGTTGGAACTGTGGTAAGGTGGGGGGAGGGGAAATGAGTCCACATTGATGCCTTGGTGTTGAAGTGTTCTGAGGCAAAAGATGAGGCGCTCTTCCTCCGGGCGTCGAGTGCTGAGGGAGTGGCGGTGGAGGAGGCCCAGGACCTGCATGCCCTCGGTAGAGTGGGAGGGGGAGTTGAAGTGTTGGGCCACGGGGCGGTGGGGTTGATTGGTGCGGGTGTCCCAGGGATGTTCCCTAAAGTGCTCTGTGAGGAGTCATCCAGTCTCCCCAATGTAGAGGAGACTACATCGGGAGCAATGGATACAATAAATGACATTGGTGGATGTGCAGGTGAAACTTTGATGGATGTGGAAGGTTCTTTTTGCTGAGTAGAAAATGTTACCAGCTTGCATTCATTGCAGTGAATGTTAATTAACTAATCATACAGAGGGATTTCAGAGCTGAAACTGAGCTCAATGTGGAGGCAATAGACTGGCAGCTGTGGTCAGTGGGTGCCAATGCCAATCAGAAATCGAAATCAAGTTGCTTTGCCTCTCCTGAGGAGTATTGAGGGCGATTATCCTGACCTCATGCTGAGATAACCTGATTCAGCTCAACCCAAAGATTGTGTCTGGAAATCTACTTGGTTACATGACCTAATGGTGTAGTTATGCACTAAGTAACCGGTGGACCGAATCAGCTTGGGGGCTTTTTTACATCAATGTTTCGTCTGTGGCCAAGTCGGTAACACTTTTGCATGAAAGTCAGGAAGTTGCATCTTCAAGACCAACTTCAGAGACTTAAACACATAATCCAGGCTGACACTGCAGTCCAGTAGTGAGGGAGTGCTGCAAAGCTGATACGCTGTCTCTCATTGTGACATTAAAATGAGATCCCCTCGGGAGATTTGGCAGGTAGTAATTATAAAGAGACAGGGAGTATGGTCTGTGTCCTGGCCAATATTTATCTTCTATCTGGTCACCAGAACTTTATTATCTATGGAGACTTGCTATGCACAAATTGGCTTGTCATGTTTCCTCCATTCCAATAGTGACTGTTCTTCCAAACTACCTCATTTGTTGTAAAGCACTTTTGCTGGTCATGACAGATGATCTACAAAATGAAATAAAACCTCACAAATGTGTCATCAGAAATAGGTAAGCACTCCCACTCCCACCTGGCTAAACAAAAGGAAAATTCAGCACCTCAGACTATTTCCAGAAGAGAGCCAGAATCAAAAAACAGCCTGCCCTCTACAATAGGCTCATCATGGCCAATATCTTATTGGGAATAACAGGGAATCAAGAGTCTAGTAGAATGAGGGAAAGAAAACAAATTAATATGTTGCTGTTGCTGCTTGGCAGGAGATTGGTTGTTGTTGTATGCCACATTTGTCTGTTGTGCATCATCCTCATTAGAAGTAAAATAAGTTAGTACTGGATAAATTACTGGGATTTAGTGGTGACAAGTTCCCTGGACTTGATGAGCTGCTTCCTAAGTTTTTAAAGGAAGAAGTTGCAGAAATTGCAGATGTATTGACTTTGATCTTCCATAAATACTTATATTCTAGATCTGTTACAAAGGATTGGAATGCAGCAATCACAATCCTGCTGTTTAAGATAGAAGGAAGAAAACAAGGAATTACAGGAAAATTAGTCTAATATCAAACAGCAGGAGGCAAAATGCTAAAACTGATTATTAGGGACTTGGTAACAGGGAACCTGAAATTCATAATGGTCAAATATTCCACAAACAGACTGAACACATGACTGCAAATGGATGTTGGGACTATGCGGGGGTCCTGATGTCCAGACTGATGTGGGAATTGACTGGGATGTTTAAACTTCTAAGGAGTTGATATCTTGCTGTTAACACTCCACAAGTGTCTCAGATTCTGAACTAGAGTCAGAAGCTTGAGATAGTTCTAAAGTATGTACCTGAATGGTCACCCAGGTTAGACAGATGAAAAAAAAGTGTAACGTGTTGCTAACTCTGCAATTGATTCACCCATCCTCAAAATACAATCAGACTACATCTTGCCCAGAACCAACTAGCCCTTCACATCTGACTCAAGTACCCACTCATCTACTTATACTCCTCCGCATTCACCCTACTTACCCACGAGCATTAATATTGGTTCTTTAAACTTAAAATTTGGCAGCTAGTCTTGCAAAAAGGGCTCTCCTCACTTCACCACATTTCCTGGCTTGAGGGGATTGTCCAATGAGGAGAGATGGAGTAGATGAGCCCTATATTTCCTGGAGTTTAAAAAAGCAGGGATAATCTAACTGAAGCATAAAATTCAACAGAAGCTCAGCAAAGTCTGGGAATTCCAGAACACAGGGTCATCATCATCTCAGAATAAAGATTGGGCACTTTGATCAGGGATAAGGAGAAATGTCTCCACTAAAAAGTTGTGAATGTTTGGACTTCTCAGACAGCTGTGGATGCTCAGTCATTGTGTATATTCAAGGAGGTTCACAGATTTTTATTTTGTGCACTAAAATGAAGAGATAAAGGATAGGATAGTAAAGTAGCCATAATCTTGTTGAGTTGTGGAGCAGGCTTTAATGGCCAAATGGTCTGTTCCTGCCCTAATTTCAAATGGGAATTTCTAATTTCTAACGGCTGTGAATTCCAAGTTGAGTGATGCTTTCATTCATCATTATTAAAAAAAAGTGGCTGCTCAATATTTCTCCATGTGAATGAACACAATCTCAACAGACCAATTAACTTGCTGACAATGAGCCTTCACTCATCACATAGAATGTGAAGTTGCTCTTCATAATGCATCACAAAACATCTTAAGCATCCTCTTTCTGAGCTGGCTGGTTTCAATAGAAAATGGTTCTCCCAGACACATGCATGCACACCTCGTCTATATTTTTCTTCACCACGGGTTTATCGGGCTCTCCACAGGCTGCAGTCAACTCGGCTCCAAGGTTCTGAACTATCTCCAGTTCCTCCTGTAGCCCATCAACTTCTTCTTTGATTGTCTAGAAAAGAAAAATTAAATCAAATAAAATGTAAGAATCTACAGAAATGAGAACAATCTTACAAAGTAAGCAGTGCTCCCTCTAAGTTTAAAATTACTCTTCCCAAGGTGCTCTACATTCTCAAAAACTTTTCTCCTACACTTCAAGAGAAACATTTTTCCAATCCCCTCTTAGATTACGGTTCCACAGCTGTCAGTAACCTTGAGGTCCCCTGCCCAGGTGTCAATACACATATATACAGAAATGGATTAGTTGTGGAACTTAACTATTCATTAATGTGTCCTTGCAGAGTCCTCTTTCTCAAGTGTTGGGTATCTTCACACGATTAAAAATCAATTTAAATCTTTCAGGCTTAGTGTGATTCCAGGGGAATTTGAATGCACATTAAGATTATGATAATTGAGAAAGAAACAGAATTCTAACATTGCCCAACAGGGGAGTAAACCCTATCAATTCAATAATGTGAATCAATCAGATTGTCAGGCAGACTTTGGACTTGGTTGGAAAAACAGACGAGTGTTACAGCAAGTGGGAGTCCCAATGACGACTCTTGCATCCACGCAAACTCCTCTCTTCCAAATCTACCATCGCCATTTTTAACACATAGAGAGCTACAGTCCAAGAATAAAATGATATTTCACCCCACTACCTTCAATACCAAGTTTCTACTTCTTCAGATCAATGCACAAAGGCATATCTTTGACAATCAACTGCCGAAGTATGCCACAGTATGATTTGTTTTAATTTAACTATAATTACAGCAAGAAGGCATCTACCTGAGCTTGACCAGGGATTGAACTCATACTACTGGCATTAATCTGATTCACATACTCACTGTCTAGCCAACTGAACTAATTGGCTCCCCCATTATGAAATCACATATTAGAACACAGGCCCTTCAGCCCATATTTTAAAATATTATAAAAATATAAAACAATTCCCTCAAGAAAGAATGGTATACACATTTACAGCTTACACAGTCACTTTAGGATGTAGGTTTGCTCGCTGAGCTGTAGGTTTGATATCCAGATGTTTCATTACCTGGCTAGGTAACATCATCAGTGGTGACCTCCAAGTGAAGCGAAGCTGTTGTCTCCTGCTTTCTATTTATATGCTACCTAGCCAGGTAATGAAACGCCTGGATATCAAACCTACAGCTCAGCGAGCAAATTTACACCCTAAACCTCAACCTGAGCTACAAACCTTCACAAACCTTGCAATTACATAGTCACTATTTACGCATAGAACACCTAGGATATTTTCCCAATGGATGGTGCAAGAATCTACCGGAACAAAGGCCATCAATACAGCAGGTTTCCTAACCTCCAGAGCCTCTTGCTGTTCTTTAACAACTGATGGGTCTATCCCGGGTTCCTCCAGTTCTCGGATTAAGTCCTGGGTGTCTTTAATGGTGACAATCAGAGCAGAATGATCGCACCAGAATTTTTCAGCCAGGTCCATCACATCGAGCAGCTTTGCTTCCCGTTCCTCTGCCCGCGCTTTGATGTCAGCCCAGTAGAAAACCATCTTGTCCAATTGGTCTTGAACAGCTGAAAGTACAAAAGTCTCATCAGAAAGAAGTTGCCCATTAGGCTTATGGGTGAGAAAGCATGGTTGAATGGTCATGTCATTGGATGGGTAGTTCAAAAGTCTGGACTAATAATTTACAAAATCCAATCTACAGAACCGCTATTGGTAAATTTGAATTAATTTTTAATAAACCTGGAAGTAAATATGTCATCAATAAACATGACCATGTTGTGAAAATCTGACTAGTTCACACAATGCCCTTGAGGCAGGAAGCAGGCTTTTATTCCCCAGCCTGGCCTGCATGTGGCTGCAGTCGCTCTCCAGTGTTAACTGTCCTCTGAAATAGTCTCGCAGATCCCTCAGCTTTATTAAGTATTGGGAGACAGACAATAACTGCTGACCCTGCTAGGGTTC
This sequence comes from Chiloscyllium plagiosum, assembly GCF_004010195.1. Classification (NCBI taxonomy): domain Eukaryota; kingdom Metazoa; phylum Chordata; class Chondrichthyes; order Orectolobiformes; family Hemiscylliidae; genus Chiloscyllium; species Chiloscyllium plagiosum. Next base: position 42,607,296 of record NC_057712.1, read on the forward strand.
CCCAGAATCTCGGAATTACTTAAAAACGCTGGTTAGAAATGCTGGAGTTTTAATAATGGACAGTGTTCTGTTGGCCTTTGATTTGAGATTTCCATTTTAAAATAGATTTAGTCATAAACTGATAAGCATAATTAGTCACCATACCTTACTAGCCAGTATTTAATGCATCCATTCAATGAATTATAAACAGACAAAAATCAAAGCGGTGATATCAAAACTACCTTTTGCACAGAAATCTTTGTCAGCTCCTTCAGAACGTCCAATCAGATCATCGCCTCGCTGCTTAAGGGTTTCAAATGCTGGTTGCAACTTCTCGAGTTCCATTGTCACATTCTTGTTTTCGCTGATCTGCTCTCGGATTTTCTCCACCTCAGCAGAGATGGAAGGTGGTTGTTGCAATCTGATGGCAATGCGCTCCAGGGCTTCGAGCATGGGGCTGATCTTGTCATGGAACTACAAGAGGGTGGGAATATTAGGGTCATTAATAGCACTCATCAGAGTATAGAGCCTGGAGTACAAAGAGATGTGTGGCCACATGCAGTCTCTCCTCACCAACTTCTTATCGATAGAGGTACATTCTCTTCAACACGTCTTGTCTTAATTTTTGCAATGTCTTTTATCAACTTCTAAAGCTCCATATATGGAGAACCCACTGCATTCCCTTTCTCTGTTTGCCAGATAATTTTATGAAAGCACAATAACCTTCGATAAGCTTATGCTGACTGGGTCTGGATTAACCCTAGTCTTCTGAAGAAATTATTAAATCTATCCCTATCACAGACTCTTTTGCCCACCATTTTCCTAGGTTCCTTGTCCTAAGAATGAACACGGGCACTTAGGAGCCAGGAACACGGAGACTGTACTCTGGAATAGTGCCGGCCTCAATCATTAAGGGGTTTAAGGACATTTCAATGGGTCCCATTCTGGACACTGTAGCTACCTAATGACCATGATATTTGCTTATTTGTAGCAGCTGAGGAAGTGCTCCATGTTACTCAGTGGCAATCCACATTACTTTAATATCATACCCAAGTGGACATCCCACAGAGTACAGAGAAGGATACAGCACAGAAGGAGGCTATTCATCACCTCATGTTTGTGCTGGCTCTGGGACAGAGCTGTCCCATCAGTACTAGTTCTATGCTCTTTTTCAAATAGCCTTGCAGTTTTTCTCTCCAAATCAGTAGCTATTGGCACAGATTCCCTGGTTAACATGTGAGCCCTGGGACTGAGTGGTAGCTCCTACTGAATTTTCAGAGGTTGGCACAACCAGCCCAATATAGCCTTCTGCCAATTAACACCCAATATACCTTTTCAGCAAAGGATTAGTGAGAAGCAAGCTTGTGAAAGTAAATTCAACATATCCAGTGACTTAAGGGGGTTACATTGGAAAAAATGCACCATAATAAATTACGAGTCAGAGAAGTAGCTGTAAGAGTGTGAGGGAGGGAAACAGACGGATGGGGCAGGGGGAAAAGAGGGAAGACAGGGCAAAGGTGAAGAGAGACAAATGGGGTTAGGGAGGATGAGAAGAGAGACACACTGGGTAAGGGCAGAGGAAGAGAAACAGAGACAGACAGAAAAGAAGAAACACAGAGAGAATGACAAGAAGAGGAAAGGCAAAGAGAAAAAAAATAAAAATCAGGAAAAGGCTGGGCTGGGGACATAAGTGGACAAACAAAGTGCAGGATTACAACCCAAGTTTCATCACTTGCATCATAAATGAAGAAAAGTTTATCAGTAACCTAAGAAACATTAGAACTAATGCCTTATGACTCACAACTAGGAAAAACAGAATTCCAAATTAAGAAAACCTTTGGTGTTCTGGCATTTAGCATAGCAAGTTCCAGAAACATCTCTCCTTAGGGAGAAATTAAGATAGCTGGAAAGTGTAGAAGCGATTCACACTGGGCATGAGTATGTAAGCTACAATGCACATGAGCATTTTCCACTGGTTATCCAATACTTTTCACCACAGTCAGACAGACAAGCAGCTTCAAATGTTAAACTTATCAGTTAGTAGATTAGAAGAAGGTAAGTCAGAAAGCTCTTTTTCAAACTGTGGCATTTTTAACGGATGCATAAATCATTTTGATAGCTAATGATCAATGTGAACCACTAATTACAATGTAATTATTTTTAAATAAAACAATTAAATAAATTACAAGTAACAATATTAAAACCAATAAAGGCACGGGAGGAAGCACACACACGATAACAAATGTTTAAGCTCACCTCCAAAACCTTGATGATCATTTTAGGCCACAACACAATGTTTGGGAAAGTTAAAAGTTTTATTGATGATATGGAAGCAGAAAGGTGACAGATGAAATGAGAGACAAAAAGAAAATAAAAGTTAATTTCAGAAATTTATAGTTTAAAAAAAATGGAAGATAACTAAATGAAAAGTATGAATGGGTAAATGGGTAAGTTGCTGGAGATGATTCTGAGAAACGGGATTTACATGCGTTTGGAGAAACAAGGACTGATTAGGGATAGTCTGCATGGTTTTGTGCATGGGAAATAGTGATTACAAACTTGATTGAGTTTTTTGAGGATGTAACCAAACAGATAGATGAAGGCAGAGTGGTAGACAATGTCTACAAGGGCTTTGGTAAAGCCTTTGACAAGGTTCCACATGGTAGTCTAAAGTTAGATCACATGGTATTCAAGGTGATCTTGCCAACTGAATACAAAATTGGCTTGATGGTAGGAGACAGAGGGTGGTGGTGAAGGGTTGTTTTTCTGATTGGAGGCTTGTGACCAGTGGTGTTCCACAGGGATCGGAACTGAGCCCACTTTTGTTTGTCATTTATATGAACAATTTGGGTGAGAATTTAGGATAAATGGTTAGTAAAGTTTGCAGATGACACCAAAATTGGGGCATAGTGGACAGTGAAGAAAGTTATCTAAAATTACAAAATCATCTTCATCAATTGGATGAATAGGCTGAGGAGTGGCAGATAGAGTTTAACTTGGATAGATCACAGAATCCCTACAGTGTGGAAACAGGCTGGAATTGAACCCAGGTCCCTGGTGTTGTGAGGCAGCAGTGCTAACCACTGAGCCACCGTGCTGCCAACGGATAAATGCAAGGTATTGCATTTTGGTAAAACAAACAAGGGCAGGACTTATACAATTAAGGGTATGGCCCAGGGTAGTGCTGTAGAACAAAGAGAGGGTGAAGATACATAATTCTCTGAAGTTTGCATTGCAGGTAGACAGGGTGGTTAAGAAGGGGTTTAGTATGCTTGCCTTCATTCCTCAGGTCACTGAGTATAGGAGTTAGGACATTATGTTGAGGATTGTGCAGGATGTTGGTCAGGTCTAATCTGAAGTAGTGTTTGCAGTTCTGTTTGCCCTGCTACAAGAAGGTTATTATTAAATTGGAAAAGGTTCAAAATCAATTTACCAGAATGTTACTGGGAATGGACGGGTGTCCTTACAGACGTTTATAATATCACGACGGGCATAGATAAGGTGAGTAGCAATGGTCTAGTGGGAAGCACAGTGGATCAGCAGTTAGCACTGCTGTCCCACAGTACCAGGGAGCTGACTTCAATTCCAGCCTCGGGTGACTGTCTGTGTGGAGTTTGCAAATTGTCCCTGTGTCTGTATGGGTCTCGTCTGGGTGTTCTGGTTTCCTCCCACAGTCCAAAGATGTGCAGGTAAGGTGAACTGGCCATGCTAAATTGCCCACAGTGTCCATGGATGTGCAGATTAGGTGCATTAGTCCAGAGAAATGTAAAGCAATAGGATAGGGGAATGGGTCTAGGTGGGATACTCTTCAGAGGGTCAGTGTGAACTTGTTGGGCCAAATGGCCTGTTTCCACACTGTAGGGATTCTATGATTCTATTCCCAAGGGGCGTGGTTGGAGTTGGGGCTCAAAACCAGGGGGCATATTTTTCAGGTGAGAGAAGAACTTAGAAAGAACATGTGGGGCAATGTTTTACACAGAGTGGTTCATGTGTAGAATGATATGCCAGAGGAAATGGTGGATGCAAGTTAAATTACAACATTTAAAAGACGTTTGGATAAGTACATGAATAGGAAAGGTTTGGAGAGGTATGGCCCAAACGCAGGCAAATGGGACGAGTTTAATTTAGGAATGTGGTCGGCATGGGCAAGTTGGACCGAAGGGTCTGTTTCTATGCTCTATGACTCTTGGTCTCTCTGAATGACATTAACTACTTAAAACACACTGGGCAAGAGGGTCATAGGTAACAGAACAGATTGCATCAACACTTGCAGTGGATTTCATGTCATGTGGTATCACAAACTCCTTTTCGAACAGTTCGATTTTATAGATACCAATTTAAGTTCTACCACTTTCCAGTTTAGTTTAACAGAAAGCTGTCATGTGGAAAATAATAGCAACCAGGTCAGTTCATACCTGAGTGGATTGAGAAATGGCTTCGTCCAGTGAGGTGGCTCTTCGTTTAACGTCCTCTTTGATCTTACTGTAAAGTGCGTCAGCTGCTGTGTACTTCTGCTGAATGCCCAAACCTTCCCGAGGGCTTAACTCCAGTAATTGAGGTCCAGTTTTATTCATCTTATCTATGTGAGGCTTGTGTTCCGCTATCAGCTCCCGCAGTTGCTGAAATAGAATAAAGCATCTGTCAATATTTAAAGCAAGCACATTCCCATTAAAGTTGCCTTATCCTGTTAGGAGTACTTGTCACAATTTCAAATATGTAGTGAGTGGATAACAGTACCTTTCCATGTACAGATGGAAGAATATACTGGACTTTAATATTTACAATGACAGAATAACATGTCATATAAGACAAGAGATCTGTTTTGTTGGGAAATTGGAAGCACAGTAGAAGTATTTTGCACACATTATGTTTCCAAAGTTCGGTTACATCCTTTACATCTATATTACCTGCACCAAACTAATTAAGGTATAGTGCATAACCTGGCGAAAATGAGGATTGCAGATGCTGGAGATCAGAGTCAAGGTTAGAGTGGTGCTGGAAAAGCACAGCAGGTCAGGCAGCATCTGAGGAGCAGGAAATGTCAACTTTCCTGCTCCTCGGATGCTGCCTGACCTGCCGTGCTTTTCCAGCACCACTCTAATAGTGCATAACCAGGCCGTTCAGCCTAACTGGACTCTGTGCTCCACATAAGCTCCTCCCTATTCTCTTCAAGCTACCCGGTCAACACATCCTTCTCTTTTCTCCTTCACATGCTTATCCAAACATCCCCTTTAATATATCCAAGGTGCACCAATTTCTTGTGGGAGTGAGTTCCACATTTTATAGCACTCTTGGGTAAACAAGCTGCTTTTGAATTTCCTACTGGATCTATTCTTGATTATCATATATTAATGAACACATATTCCAGTATCCCTCACAACTGGAATTATCTTAAAACCATAAGGATACGCAAAATAGGAGCAGAAGTAGACCATAAGCCTCCTTCAGACTATGATTTGGAGATGCCGGTGTTGGACTGGGGTGTACAAAGTTAAAAATCACACAACACCAGGTTATAGTCCAACAGGTTTAATTGGAGGCACACTAGCTTTCGGAGCACTGCTCCTTCATCAAGTGGTTGTGGAGGGCACAATTGTAAGGCTATAAATTCTGTGCCTTTATTTATAGCCGTAGCTGTATCTCAATTTAAATTGGACTTTGCCACAAATCCACATCTCCTTTGATTTTTCTGAGTGCGAATATCCCTACTTAATAAGGGAGTATCCACATCCCGTTGAGATATGGAATTCCAAAAACTGATAACACTCTGAGTGAAGGTACTGTTCCTCATCTCAGTCCTAAGTGACAGATCTCCTATCTGGAGTCCATGTCTGTGATCTATACTGACAATTTTTGAAAAGATTTGTAGCTCAGATTGATGATGAGTATGTACGTTAGCTCACTGAGCTTGATCTATCCTCTCCAACTAGGAGAAACAAAATCACTGTGTCGATTAAGCACTAACCTCACTGCTTATCTGTCATGGGGGTAAATCTCATCTTCACCAGTGCTGTGATGATAGCGTGCAGTGAATTGGAAATCAATTTTTTATTGTGTTCAATCACTTTTTTCACTGAAGTTCACAATATGGTAGTTGAAACTGTTTTTGTGGACCACATCCTCGTTTGGATTTAAAAGTGCTGCCTAAATTTTTCAAGTTAGTGGAAAATAAAAATGCATGGAAAATCAGTGTTTGCCTAATGATTGTTTCACTCTCTGCATATTTCCAAGAGATCAATCTTGTTCCTCTGAAGACCAAAGAGTGTAAGTCCATTCCACCCAATCTCTTGATATCTACCCTATCATAGGTAACCCCTTAATTTTCTCCTAACAAGTAAAATAAAACAAGCTTTTCTGATGGTTATAATCACTCAGTTCTAACACCATTCCTGTGAATTTGATGTGTACCTAACTATGAAGTTCAATGTGGACGATTCTTCCATATCTAGATACCCCATCTCTGATTAAATAATGGGGATCACTTAACAATGTAAAAATATTTCTATCAAAAATGAAAAAGAAATATTGCTCAGTTTACAAGAAGCTTGCTGTAAACTCAAGTTCTAATTAACCTACTTTCTACACAAATGTTTAACAATTGATTGCCTGGACCAATAATAGACACTTAACTACTGTCAAACAAAAAACTTGAAAACTGCACAGATTAAGTACCCTCAAAAGAATCTCAAATCTTCACTTCCAACATCTTAATGACCACAAAAAGTTGCTTTCTTACAGTACCTTTCATGACCAACAGATGTCCATAAGCATTTTATAGTGTATGAACTACCTCTTAAGTGTTGTCGTGTGGGAACATCACCCAATCTGTACTCACAAAAGTTCCACAATAACAAGGTGATATTAACCAGATGATCTTGATTTTGGTGATTTTGAAGGAATACATATTGTGCAGGACACCAGAGTGAGCTCCCTAGATTTTTAAAAAATATTATAGGGTCATTTACATCCATCTAAGAAGGCAATGTACAGAACTCTGTTAACAATCCCAAATAAGTATTAAATTTAGATTTGTGCTTAAGCCCTTGAATGGGATGTGAACCACCAACCTTGTGACCCTAAAGGCAAATGTGCTATCAACTGCACAACAGCTGACTCCAACCAGCAGATAAATGATTTTAATTTCACATCTGTGTGTCAGTTTCAATTACACTATGATGGAAAAATTCATTGAAAATCAAGTTTAATAAGAGAAGCAGCAGGAAAACAGTGAAAGGAACATAGGGCAGTGGCACAGGTTGCTTTTCCAACAAGCTGATGTAGACATGTGTTCTTAGACTCTCTGATTCGTTAGCAGCAAGAGTTATGAAAAACAGCTGATTTCTTGAACTTGCGTTGAAATTAGAAAGGGATGTGTTCAGTCTGGGAGCTGACCAACAAATTGGGAAACAAAAAAAGAAGGATATGAGGAATGGGAAAAGGACAAGTGACCTGAAGAGGTCTTCGGTTTTGTGTGCCACTACAACCACTAATTCTAATTTCCTCAACACGGTAGATAGCTTTTTTTTATGCATGCGCATAAAACTGGACCACAAACTCTTCTGTAAAAACACGATGCCACAATTCCAAAAGTCAAATCATAAAAGCAGCATTTAGAAAGAGGAATTTGGCACATTATTATCATTCAATTTGTGCATTCAAGCATTTTGATGATCAAACTAATTCCACATATGCGACTTTGATGACCTCTGAACTCACTGGTGTAAATGTTCTAGGGAGCCAATGAAAACAATCATAGCCTGGCAGTGATCCACTTTATGAGCCATTTTAAATTTAAAAAAAGAAATTAAAATAAACAAGCCCTTTGAAGATGACATCATGGGTGAAGGTTCTACTTTTGGTCTAAAATCTGAAATAGTCTGTAACTCGCACTGAAAGAAGAGTTATCTAATTAAGCTGAATAGGAGAAAAGTAGTATTTGTGAATAAAAGAAAATTCATTGATACACAAATCATTCACCTGCTTCAGAAGATATGACTGTCCATAAACTGATTCTTCCAAGAAAATGTACATTATCAACTTATATCAACTTGGTTAATTTGTTCCATAAAGAACAGTTGTATCAGAACATGTATATAATACACCATGATTTCAGCAAGAGGGTGTGTGCAATACATTCACTTGAGGACCACACAAGTAATTGGAGCTTTTGCAATCTGTTTTTGGGGGCTTCTCCAAATTATTTTTCTCATGTTCAAGTAACCCAGGTCCCAAAGGCCAAACCACCATCTTCCATGAACTGGTGAGACACTGGGCCAAAGGAAAAGAGTTAAATACAGAAAGCTGTCACCTTTGTTTCTTTGGATTTAAATTTGTTTTATGTGCAGATATGAGAGTCAGAAAAAAGACACTTCTTCAAAAGCAAGTAACCACTTGTTTTCCATCACTTACACTTATTCATAATGGTATAAAAATCTTAGCCACGGACTGCTATTGGCACATCCCAGTCAAAACCATAACAAACTAAAATGTCCATTCATATACCGACAGAAAGGTGAACTACTTTCTTGTTTTTGAGAAGCATTTTACTGAAACAATAAACAGTAAGCTTCAAAGACACCATGGGCTGGAGGGATGAGGACAACTGTTGTCTTCACTCCAACTATCTTAATTTGTCAATATTTAATAGTAATGTACATCAATTGTGGCTGGCAGCTGAGCGAGCTCAGTGAATGTTAACAATGCAAGAGGGAAATCACCACAATGCCAGGTCTGGATTCTTTCTGATGTACCAAAGATCAACAGATCTGCAGCCAATTTTGCAGCAGGCAGTTGTCAAGGTCATTGGACAACAGGATCATTTTTAGTAAACTCGCTTTGAAGCTAAGAAGGGCAGTTTATAAAACAGAGTCATAGACTGAAATCAAAAATACCTCCTCTAAATTAAACTCTGGTGAATCCTAGACATCATCCTTTTACATAGATGTCAAGGCATGAGACAGAGTGAAGAGGAAATCTGAAATGGGGCTGCAGAAATTTCACACACTGGTGATGCAGCAATTATTGTCCTTAGAGAAAAGGTTAAGGGATGATTTAATAAATGCATTCAAAATTAAGGGGATCTGATGGCATGAATTGGGATAAACTGTTGTCATTAGTGGGAGGTTCAATGAATAGTGGTCAAATTTATTGAGACTGGCAAAAGAACCTCGGTGAGAGTTTGGGATGATGAGAGCTATTTTAACACAGAATGGTTAAGATCCAGAGTGCACTGCCTGAAAAGAAAATCACTTGTTACTTTCAAAAAAAGAAACTGGACAAATCCTTGAAAAAGGAGGAAACAAAAATCGCCTGGCATTGGGAGGAAAGTGGGATAGTTGGGTTGACTCGATAGCTCTTTCAAAGTGCTGGTAAAAGCATGCTTGCATGAATTGCCTTCTTCCGTGCTATATGGCCATTGGTAAATTGTTCACAGCTTTTGATGGATTCCAGATAGAAAGATCTCTTGACAGTTGTGGAAAGTAGTTCACTGCTTGTCACAGAGGATGCAAATTTTACAGCAATGAAGAAAGGGAGTTACTTTAAAACAAGGACAATTAAGACGAGAGTTGGGAAAGGAGAAAGAGAAAATGAGTCAGCTTTTTCTTCGTGCTTAAGAAGTACATTTAATGGTAACTGGAGTTTCTGCTGGAGCTCTCACACACTTTTCCACAGCCCTCTTTAAAAAATGTAAGATTTTAAATGCACTGTTGCCGTTGTCAATTTTAATGTCGGCCTATCCAGCTCTGAACACTATCATCAAGTTGTGATGAACAGCACATGTAACATGACAACTCAAACGGTTCCTTCAGCCTAACTATCTGCAGCTTTAGGAAATAAACATCGTCATATCGATCAGAACACATCAGCAGAAATTACACAAAGTGCTCAGCAACTGTAGTGAACCCCACACAAAAAGAACAAGTTCTCTGACTCTCAAACATTCTGAAGAAACTTGGATTTCACTGGAGATGAGGAAAGAATATTTGCCAATATGGAAAATAAATGTTATCACCTAAAAAGGCAAAGCCCCTGAACAGCTTGGAAGCTACAAGATGGGGCAATGAAAAGTGTGCTTATTTTGTTTTTGGAAAATAGCTCATTTTATTAAATATAAACACTTCATAAAATGTTATGAAATTTTAATGCCAACACCTGTTGTATGAGCCAGACTAATGTCAGTCCAAGCTCATGCAGGGATAGGCAACGTAAATTAATTAAAGATTCTAACAGGCTATATTCATATTAGATTACTAGTAACATGTTCTCCTTCAGAAAGAGGATCAACACATAACGATTTGACAGATATAGAGTTCATTAATTTGGAGGTAGTAGCAGGATGTTTAGAAAATCATGTTTCAATTGGGCAAAGTCATCACCATTTTGTGAAATCATGATTGACAAACTTATTAGAGTTAGTTAAGGCTGTAACAAGCAAGGTGAATGAAGAGGACCTTAACTGTATACTGTATTTGGATTTCCAAAAAGCATCCGATAAGGCATCATGTATAGATAACTCATGGTGTTTGGGACAATATGAATAGAGGATTGGCAGACTAACAGGAGGCAGAAAGTCAGGATAAATGGGGAATTTTCAGATTGGCAAACTCTAGGGCTTATGCCCGAAACGTCGATTCTCCTGTTCCCTGGATGCTGCCTGACCTGCTGCGCTTTTCCAGCAACACATTTCCAGCTCTGATCTCCAGCATCTGCAGACCTCACTTTCTCCTCAAACTCTAATGAGTGCAATGTCACAAGGACTTCATCTATTTATGAACAGATATTAATTTGGGTGATGGGCCCAACTATATTACAACCAAATGTGTTGGTACCAAAACAGACAGGAAAGTAAATTGTTAGAAAGTGAAAGTGACAAAGATCAACATAAAGTGAATGGATAAAAAAATGGCAGCTGCAGTATAATGTGGGAAAACATGAGTTCTTCTACTTTGGTTGAAAGGATAGAAAAGTTGACTATTATGTAAATACAGACAGACTGCAGAATGTGCCATGACAAAGGTTCGTGCACAGGTACAGCACATAATTATGAAATCAAATGGAATGTTGGCCTTTAAGGCAAGGGATGGAATTTAAAATTCAGAAAGTCTTGCTACAACTGTATTGGGCATTGGTGAGATTATCCCTAGAGTATTGGGTAAAGACTTTGTCTCCTTATTTAATGAAGAATGTACTTACACTGGAAACTGAGAAGATTCACTATGATTCTTGAGATAAAGGGGTTATCTTCTGAGGAAAGGCTGAGTAGGTACCAATACTCAGTGGCACAGTGGTTAGCAGTGCTGCCTCTCAGCATTAAGGAGCCAGGTTTGATTCCAGCCTCAGGTATTTGTCTGTATGGAGTTTGCACACTCTCCCATGATTGTGTGGATTTCTGCCCAATGCTCTGGTTTCCTCTCGCGGTCCAAAGATGTGCAGATTAGGTCAATTCGCATGTTGCATTGCCTTATAGTGTGCAGGATTACCCATGGTAAATGTGGGTCGGGGTGGGATGCTCCTCGGAAGGTCCATGTAGTCTTGATGGGCAGAATGACCTTTCTGCACTGTTGGGATTCTACATTCCTCGGAATCGAAAGGAATAAGAGGTGATTTTATTGAAAAATGTGAAATGTTAAGGGGCGTGACAGGGTGAATGCTGAAAGGATATTTCCTATCATGGTGGAAGCTAGAACCATGTGTCAAAGTTTAAAACAAAGAAGAGACTCCTATTAAGAGAAAGGCTAGAAGAAATTTCAGGGTCACTGAGCTTTGGAATTCTCTTCCCCAAAAAGCAACACCTGGATCACTGAGTCAGACTGATTTGATTAAAAACAGGGCCAAGAGTTAGGGTTGAGGCCGGTGGAGTGAACAGATACAGGAAATTAATATTACAGTTACACTAAACATGATTTTATTGAATGGCAAAGCAGATTTGACAGGACATACTGCCTGCTCTGGCTTCTCATGACCTTATGGTACAGTGGTAGTGTCCCTCTCTCTTAGCCAAGAGGCCATGGTTCAAATTACACCTCCTCCAGAGGTGGTCATAACATCCCTGAATGAACGGATTAGAAAATTCTATTTGCTTCTATTTGCCACAGTGTGGTGTCCTCTATTTGTACCAATCAGAGATGGGGAGGGCAAAGGGTTGGTTACTGAAATCCATGCCTTGACCTTGCCACAGTGGTCATATTCATGTTCAACTTCACGTTCACATATGCCTAACATCTCATGGCTGGATCCCTGAAGACCAGGCCACCAGAGATGATCATTAGGATCCGAAAATTGCAGGTCTCTATTGGCTGGTAGCTTAGAGAAGACTTCAGTAACGAGATATGTGATCCACCCGAGAAGCTCTGTGTCAGCTCACAGCCAGCCGTTTGGAGTTCATTCTGATGAGCTTGAAAGAGTCATACCACTGCACCATAAGGTCATGAGAAACAGAAGCAGGAGCAGGCCATATGGAACTGTCAAACCTGCTTTGCCAATAAAATCATATTTAGTGTAACTGTGACCTTAATTCCACTTTCCTGCCCATGCTCACGCCACCACCCCCAACCCTTTTTAATCAAAAATCTTGAATCCCTTTTTAATCAAAAATCAGTCTGGCTCAATTATCCAGGTGTGGCTTTCTGGGAAAGGGAATTCCAGATATCAGTGACTCTGAAATTTCTTCTAATCTAATCCTAATAGGAGAATCTTACTTTTTAAAACTTTGACTTCTGGTCCTAGCTTCCTCTACAGTGGGACATATCCTTTCAGCATCCACGCTGTCAAGTCTAAACATGGCTCCCTCTTGTACCTAACGCTTTGAACACTCAATGGTATTCATTTTGAGGGATCTCACCAATCAGTGCCAAGTTTAATAAAAGTAGATCTTTTTCCCAGACTGGGGGCGTGAATCCAAAATTAGAGGGCATAGTTTTAAGGTGAGACGGGAAAAATTTAAAAGGGACCGACGAGAAACGTTTTCACATAGAGGATGGTGTGTGTGTGTTGAGCTGCTACGGGGAATGGTGGAGGCTGATTCAATGACAACATTTAAAAGTATCTGGATGGGAATATGAATAGGAATGGTTTAGAGGGATATGGGCCGGATGCTGGCAAATGGAACTAGTTTTATTTCAAATATCTGTTTGGCACGTATGAGTTGGACCAAAGGATCTGTTTCCTTACTGTACATCTCTATGACTCTATGAGACGTGCTGAACTGTGATAGTGCGGCTAGATTTAAGCTACTCTGACAGCTAGTTTAGCACATTTGCTAAAGTCAGACCTTATTTGTTTTGTAACCAATCCAACATGTAAGAATTGTTTTAAACATATCATAAACAAATCATGATCAAAACACTGAAAAGCTCCTGGAAATTTTGTGACATTGACAAGTAGTGTTACAGAAGTGTACAATTAAACATCTGCATGGTCAAATATTTCCTTTTAAGGGTGTTGAAACATCAGCAGTTATTGTCATTAAACAGTCAGCATTTCAAAAAAAGCGAAAATCCTTCATGCTGCTGATTACAAATGATAATTGCAGGTAATTTGTCATTCTGCATAACTTGTGATAATTCAGACACTTGGCGAGTAGCCAAATGGTTCAACTGGATTCCAAGAATATCAATCATTCATCTTGATCTCACTTCCTTAAATTCTATTATTATTTTCCCTAACTTGGTTTCTTCTGAATGTACAGCTTCATGGTGAGGATAGAAAGGGGGGGGCAGTTCACAGTCCAGCCTCCCACTCAGAATCATCACTGCAGTAATGAACCTCTGGCATCAAGCCTCTCTAACCAGAACTTGGGAATTGGCTGAATTCATCCTTCCAATCAAGACTGCAACCTTTTCATAACTTAATTTAATGACCAGTCTTCACATGAGTTATGATAGGAGGTGTTCAAGGGCTTTTTCATGTTGTAAGGACGACATGTATTTTATTCGAAAATATAAACTGGAAAATAATAAAAGTTTGGACTGCTCGATTGCAGAGAATGAGCCAGTTTTTACAGAGATATATGTATATCTGATATGTATAATGGAAAATGGAACTGTGGGGTCATTCACAAGAATATAACTTTTCTGAAAGCTGAAACTTGATATCTTTGAGACTCACTGGCACTCGTGTGGTTGAGGGGAAACAAAGTAACTGTCCAGCAACAGGGTTTTGATTGATTGTAAGTGATGGTTTGTCACTGAACTGAGTGGAGTGAGTTCAGATAGGACACAAACCTCCAAAAAGCTTGAAAGCAAGCTGATCATTCCTTTTAACTGAAAACAAAACAACGCAACAATTTTGCAAAGAGTATTTTCTAAGTCAAGATCTAGGTCTGATAGACCAGTTACCGAATTGAGGGGGAGAGGGAGGGGCGAATGGCAGTCAACAACGTGATATACTTGCAAAAGCCGAAAAGAATTCTAAGAAAGTCACCTCATTTCCACATTTTGTTTGAATTTGGATCAACACATTTTATGCTCTTTTTTTTGTATGTATTTCCCACTAACAATAATCCTAAAAAGACTGCATCATTTGTCTGTACATCCTACATGTAAATGAATGTGTGTGCGTTTCAAGTTAAAGGAGGCATAGCTTAAACTTGCATTAGTAATTAATAAATTGTTTATGCCACATTAGTTTATCCTTTATTGGTTAAGTTTATTGCATTTTGTTTTTATGGATTGATTAAATCTGGTTGAGTTTCTTCCATTTCACATAGGGGTCATGTTCTAGCATTAACTGTATTAGAGATTAAATTGGGCATGTTAACACTTGTGATGGCTAATGGAATAAGGGCTTAATTTCAAGTTCACTATTTCCATAAGGGTTGTGATAATATATGATTTGGAGGTGCCGGTGTTGGACTGGGGTGTACAAAGTTAAAAATCACACAACACCAGGTTATAATCCAACAGGTTTATTGGAAGCACTAGCTTTCGGAGCGCCTTACAGAACAACTACATGATGAAGGAGCGTCGCTCCGAAAGCTAGTGCTTCCAAATAAACCTGCTGGACTATAACCTGGTGTTGTATGATTTTTAAAGTGAGAATACAAATAACTCTTGTTGGGGGTTAGAAGTATAATGACATTCATACAGCCAAGTAAAGTCATTAGGTGCAATCGGGAATAACAAACTTGATCAATTTCTCTTCTGCTTCATCCAAAAACAGCATCGGAACACCATTCCAGTTGCCACTAGCAAACAGCAAACTGGGAATAGGATTTGGGACCGCCCTGGTCTATACAGCTCATTATCACATGGTGCACAGCAAAGCTCGTCATGCAATAACAAACATTATACAACACAGTAGTAGCCCAATAGGTCTATAATGCTCTTCGAAAGAGGTACACAACACTCCAACTTCTCCATGGCCCTCCAAATCTTTTGCCTTCAAGTTTACATCTTATTAACTTTAAAACTTTTACTGCACCTGTTTCCACTATCCATTTGGAAATAAAATCCAGATCACATTTCTGTCTGTTAAAAAAAATCAATAAACCCTGTCCAATTCTTTTCTCAATTATCATAAATCTGTATTGTCTGACAGAATAAATCGGTTCTTCCAATTTACTCGAGCAAGAGCGTTTTGCAATTGTATGCACGGTAATTAAATCTCATCTTGACCTTCTATGGTCTGAGGGGGAAAAAAGAATCTCAACCTCTCTACTTTAATTGAAACAATTTTGCTGACTATGCAACATCAATGATAGCTACATAACTTTATTATATGAAAATTATTTAACATTAACATTTAAAATACAACCCTACCATTTGATTCCCTTACTAGCATGCAACTATAATAAAATTATCCTTAATTCAGGTGAAAATTTTCACTCTTAAATTTAGCAATAACAGTTTTATTTCTTCTGAATATTACCAGTGGTATTGTTCATATACATGGTAGAATTCACTTGTCTAATATATATGCTGTGAATGAGAAAAACGCAATGTGCATCTGTATCGTGTTCTTCACAATAGTAAGGTAGCACAAAGTACTCCACAACAAATGATTAAGGAAGCGGATTAAGTGAAAGATGTTGTCTTCATAATGACAGAAAGAGAGAGAGAGAGAGAGAGTGGGTACACAGACAAAGAGAGCAAGAAAGACAGAATATAAGTGACAGGGTGGAGATGTTTAGAGACTGAACTCCACAACAGCAAGACTTCTCGGTCATAGTAGCTTCCAACTTATGTGTTGTTTTATGTCAATGAAAATGGCTAATGAATCAACACAAGCTAAAGGAAGTTCAACCAAGGACAGTAGTCTGCAGAGAGTGCACATAATGCATCTATTCCCTTACCCGAAGCTCTTCCTGTTGTTGCTTTAACATCTCAAATTCGATGGCTGGTGTGGGTAACTGTGTAATTAACACCTGGGTCTCTTCAAGCCATGGCCAGAGCTCTTCGTAGGTCTCACAAAACTGACTGACCAAAGACTGAGCCCGTTCCAGCTGCAGGTATCTCTCTGCATTCATCTGGCTGATCACCTCATATTGTTTTTGAAGCATGTCCAGTTTGTTCTACAATACAAACAAAGCTCTTCAGTTAACTGAACTTACTATTACTAAACGAACAGTGTATCCACAATAAAAGCTTGCATTTATTTGGTGTCTTTAACAGAGTACATCATTTCAAGGTGCTTCACATGGGCAATATGAAACAAAATTTGACATGGGACTACATCAGGCCAATACTTTGACAGGGTAGCCAAACATTTAGGTTTTAAGGAGCATCAAAAATAATAGAAATGGAGTTGCTTTGGGAGGGAATTCCAAGACGTGGAGGCTTTGGAGTCAAGGATGATAATTTTTGTGGAAACTCAGTGAAACTATCTCAGCGAGGAAATTTTTATCATTCTCGGGTGCGGGAGTAGAAAACAAGAATTCCAAGGGAGGTGAACAGGGCAGTACAAGGTGAGATGTCCAAAGGAGGCAGAGGACTAGAGGATGAGGCCAATGTATGGTTTGGTAATTACAGTCACACCACTATTCTGATTGCCTTGATGAGGCTGGTAGTGGAAAAGGTGGCCAGAGGACACATTTTCATTTAGTCATTGATCCTCAGCCAGTTTGCCATTAAAGCCACAATGCTAATGCAACTGTAGACAATAAACTGTAAGGGTCTTATCCAAATGTGAACAAACACTCTGTGTGGAGAGATACAGATAGGTAGATGCCAGCTGATTCACTGGCAAGTGTACACAGGCAAGAGGGTGAAATTGTTAGAGTTAGGCCAAATGGGCAGCTCGATGAGATAGCAGGTTGAGACACTTTGTGTTGGTGATTATAATGAGTCAACACCAAGTGATTTGATGAATAGTTGAGAGTGAAACAGAGGGAGAGGGAGGCTCTAAGTTTACCTTAATGGGAATCAAGGCTGGGACAGTGACAGGAGAACATTCCAACAAGTTTTGATGGATTGGGATAAGGATTTAGCAAGGAAGGCTACATAAAAACAAAGACAAGAAGTGAGAGGAGGGGTTGATGACAGATCAAGAAAAGAGGTAAGTAGGGGAGAAAAAAAGAAAAGGAAGTGACCAGCTCAAGGTTCGAAGCAGTAGCTAAATTGTACAGGCAACTGTGGAAAACTCAAATTATATATAGTTCTGGTTAGGCAGCAATACTCAGAATACATACTTCATGATAGCAAATGGGTATGAGAGGGGGGCAACAGGAGGTGGTCAGAAGTTGAAATCAGACATCTTGTACTGGGATAACGTTGGTCTTGTCAGGTTGCAGCAGCATATAGCAACTAATTCACTTTCACATTTCGCTGCTCAAATCAAAACATTTGCTCTTGTTCTGATGGACCTTACACATGCTCAAACATAAAGTAATTAATACTGAATTCCTTTGTTTGCTCTTATACCTTCAGGGATGCTTTCTCTTCTTCAGTGCAGGAACTCATAATTTGATCTGCATTTGCAACAAGTTCATCAATTGTATCTTTGTGCCGCAAAATATCCATTGAAAATGCCTTAAAACATAAGGAATAACATCAGCATTTATTTCTAAACGATCCTTTTTTTATTCCAGACACAGCACAATGCTAAGAAAAATCATTTTAAGCTGTCTACACAATCTACATTAAATGACAATATGAAAGTAATACAAAGAACAGGTACTAGACCAGTCATTGTGGGATATCTGGAGTCCTGATCAATGTAAAGTTCAATTTCCTTTGAGATTTAAGTGAAAGATTCAAATTGAAATAAGAGCATGGCATATTGAGAAAAGAGCCTCTTGTTCACCATTCCTCATCCTAGTCATATGAAACAACATTCATTGTTCATTGATCACAGCATTTACAACAATCCTAGACAAGAAGGCTAGGTGGGGTTAGGAAGAGGTGTGGCACAATTTGAAAATTATATTCCTGTGGTGACACTGGATACTGCTACCTTTGGGACAGTTTGCAATTTTCAAAAGATCCTAGTAGGGAAGAGGAAATGAAAAAGCTGCTCACCATCAATTAACAGCCTTTAAACTCCTTAAGGAGTTTGCTAATTGGGCTAGCTGGAACAGAACGTGATTTTCAATCGTGATGTTAGGAGCCAGAATCTATCAGGGTGTCACGTTCCTGATCCTGTGGTGAAAATCTTCCCCAAGGTGAGCGGGACCCCAACGATTGCGAGATTTCAAAACTATTGGTCCAAAGTTACTTGCTCTTCCCAAACTTGTTACACTCACCACATCACAATATCTCAAAACTGCTCCTTTCTGAATGAAACTTAACTAATTGGGGTGGCATGGTGGTCCAGTGGTTAGCACTGCTACCTCACAGTG
The DNA here is from genome assembly GCF_004010195.1 of Chiloscyllium plagiosum. Taxonomy (NCBI): domain Eukaryota; kingdom Metazoa; phylum Chordata; class Chondrichthyes; order Orectolobiformes; family Hemiscylliidae; genus Chiloscyllium; species Chiloscyllium plagiosum. The sequence goes on from NC_057712.1 coordinate 42,626,050, forward strand.
CCAGGTACCCAGGTTCAATTCCAGCTTTGGACGAGTGCCTATGTGGAGTTTGCATGTTCTCTTATTGTCTGTGTGAGTTTCCTCTGGATCCTCCGGTTTCTTCCCACATTCCAAAGATGTACAGGTTAGGAGGATTGGCCATGCTAAATTGCCCTGTAGCTTGCAGGCTAGGTGAGTTAACTATGATAAATGGGGGGCTATGGGGAAAAGGTGGATGCTCTTCAGAAGGTTGGTGCAGAGCTGATGAACTGAATGGACTCTATTTACACTGTAGTGATTCTGTGGTATTTGAAAGCATCATGACTAACTGCTTCCTTGTATCTTTTTATCACAGGTTGACAAATAACTCAATTAAATTTTATTTTTCCAGATTAGTTTTTCAGTTATCCCCTTCAAATTATCTGATTCCTTGGCTAATGTCTAAAGCTAATACATAAAGGTTTAAGCGAATCAGAGGCCAACAATCATGGGCTGTCTGCAATGGACAGATACTGAGCAAGTGAAACACCCTTTCCATTGGTTTATGTTTTGCTTGAACAAACTTTTTGGTGGGTTGTTCAATGCGATTTGCCCAGGTAACATTCAGAACTACAGAACACAGACCCATTATGGAATAGATGGTTTAGGACTCCAATGGATAAAACAATAAAAGCACATGAAGGGGTCACTGAGATGAGGGCATACCTCCGCCTTGCTCTGTGGCACTGGGCAATTGCCGGAGATCTTCACTATCCTTACACAGGGACTGAGTTCTCTGCAGCACCAATACACAGGTGGCACAGGACAAGATGTACCAAGACCCAATCTCGCACATTACTCGTTTAAAACAAGACGACAACATGGAGCTATCAAATATCAAAAGCAAAAGGCTGAAATATTCTCATTCAAAATAAAAACAGGGTAATGCAGAGAGTGTGCACTATATCCTTCCATAAAATTTGAAGAGACCTGCAGTTAAACTGAATACATAGACATCTGTACAAGGAATCTATAGTTTTTCAGTACATCGCATTACCTTTTGAACTTGTAACTCAGCAGAGGTCTGATCTTGTTCAAGCCTTATGTCACCAAGTGATTTGAGCTTCTTCTCTGTTTCTGTGATCCAGGCAATCTCTGCATCTGCTGCTTGTTCAAACTGGTGAGGAGGAGGAAGGAGAATAGTCAGTTAAACAGTAAAGTCACCTTGAAGTGAAACATTAGTTTCTGCTTCTAGCTTACAGCCTCCCTCAACAGTGAGCATTCCCAAGTCATTCGTTTCCTGTGACTGGAGAATTTGGGGGAGGCGGGAGTATAGTAGGTGAGGACTATTGCCACATTCATGTAATGACTGGCAGAAAAGTAGTCATGTGTACTGTCCAATCTTTCAATTTTTAAAATTCTGATCACTTTAAACCCCTACCACCACTCTACTTGTGATCACCATGGACCCGGAATCAGGGCAATTCTCATATATATGTATGCCCATGAGATTTCTTGGACTGGTTTTCATTACCTGAGGCATTGAGAAAATTTGTTTCTACATTAATTTCCCTAAGCAGCCTGGTCTTTCTCCTCTGGTTTCTGCCTCTGCCAAGAAATGAAGTGGCTGTGCCATTATGCAGCCATCATAGTGTGAGGCAAGCTCCCTTGGTCACACCACACACACACACACACACACACCACTGCTCAGACCACTAGTTAACTGACAACATTACACAATGTAACATGTTACAGGCTTTAAAAAGACCCCTTTCAATTTTTAAGCAATCATTGTTAACCAGCACAAAAACCCGCCTAGGCTATTCTTAAGAATCTCTGCTGCTGATTATCAAGAAGGATTGCCTTTCCAATGCTGACTCTCTACCCAACTGTCCCGACATGCCTTGAACCTTGATGAAAGGATTAATTGTCTGAAACAATGTCATTTATCTCCTGATTCTCCAGTCAGGATGCTGCCTGACCTGCTGAATCTTTCCACTTCTTATAGATTTCCATAATCCTGCAGAATTTTGCTTTAACCTCAAAGTATCTTTGCACCTTATAACTCTGAAGTCCTACCTAAGGTACCTCTTTCGAGGCTCAGTAGTCCCAGTTAGTCTCTAACAATGGGAGTCAGTACTAATGTTCTGGTTGACTCCAGCTTTATCATCTAGCATACTGCTTTCTCTGTACTCTGTGCAGAGGAGTCCATCTAGAGCACTGTGCAGTCTCAGTATGACATCTGGAAATATGAACTGAACCAATTCGGCAGCAAACAAGAATACAGTTTCATCAGCCTTCTGAGAAATGATTCTTTAACTTTCAGTGATCTGTTTGTGGTTCAGTTTTCAACAAGACTCAAGGAACTCCGATTCATTGTAATTAACAATATGGGTAAGACCATCATAAAAAGGGAATGTTATGTTTATTGCTAGTAGTCCTAACATACGGATGGTTACGGGGAACTATGTCCTACCTAAACACAGTTAAAAATCACACAACACCAGGTTATAGTCCAAAAGGTTTAATTGGAAGTACACTAGCTTTCGGAGCGACGCGCCTTCATCAGGTGATAGTCTATTGGACTATAACCTGGTGTTGTGTGATTTTTAACTTTGTACACCCCAGTCCAACACCGGCATCTCCAAATCATGACTACCTAAACACAATTAACTTGTTGCATATCAGCTGTCAAACTGAAATAATGAAACTTATACTAATAATATAAATATATGGGCTCATTATTCACCTCTGACCTCATCATATACCTTAGCAATTCAACACTTCAGAAAGAAAAGAAAGACTTGTATTCATAATCTCAGGATGTCCTAAGGTGCATTAAAACTAAAAAGTTTGCAACGATTACGGACCCATATACAAAAAGTTCAAAACATGTGACTGGACTCATCAATCGCCCTACATTATAGCAGTGACTACACTTCCATTAGTGCTTCACTGACCGTGAAGCAAGGTCAGAAATCCTTCGATCATGAAAGGTGATCTATAAACAAAAGTTATTTCTTTGGCAATACACAATTCTAGGTTGCATTTTTACAAAGTTTCCTGGTTCTCTACAGCTTAAGACATCTGGCTGTCTGTTCATGGTTTAGTCAAACTAGCAGTAATCACTACATATTTATGTTTATCGTATTGGACCACCGTAAGGTAGTTGCAAATGAAATCACTCTATATTAAGATTTTATTAACTGAATCCATGGAAAACAACTGTGAGCTTCACTCAACTCGAAACTTAATAATGTTGTACGATTTTAAGTAATTCTTGCATAGTTAGTGTTTTTTTAAAGAACATACATCATTAATTTCTAATGCAGCGTGCCAAGAGATGGTGATTTCGCTATAAAGGCTGGCACTTCATGTCACTATAGTGGCTTTGCGATATCTTATGATCCATATTAAGTTGTCCCACCACTCTGCTGTGTGCCTGTGATTTGAGCAGAATCTTTCTCTTAAATGCCATTTCCTGTGTTGTCTGTTTGTGGTCCGTACAATAATTTGATAGTACGAATGCAAGAAGAGCTGGCAGAAAGGGTTAACTGACCACTGGACTGAAATAGTGTGGTCATATTATCTGTACACAGCTCCTTGAAGGAACAGAGATTCAGTATCACAAAGGCATCTAAAAACTTTGCAAATCAACTGGCTTAGACCCATATCCCACCAGCAGTGACAAGGAAAGAGGTGCTCCAGGTGCAATGCATTAGAACATCAGGCAACTTTGATCCATGCTGTATTGAACTCAGTATCACACTGAGCACAGCTAATGAATTACACATGACCCAGAGACCTACACAGACAAAATCTGGTGCACGTAGCACTCAGAAAACCTCCAAAGCTTCTGTACTGATAGGATTTCAAAATACATGAAGATACACCCAACTTTTCAAATTTAAGTAAGTGAAAGTGATAAATGATATCCAGGGCTCTTTAACATACAAAATGTCAACCTTTCCAAAAATGTTGTGACAATAAATTTAAAAGTTTAACCAGAATGAAAGACTTCGTGATTTGAGGTAAACATAAAATGGTGAAAAACGTAACTAATAGCTCAAGTGCATGTCAGGTTTCAAATTTAAATTTCCAGCATAAATCCAGAACTGGTCAGACTAATTTGTCCTAATGTCTAAGAATAATGCCACAGTTTATTTTGTGTACTGAATCCAGCAAGATTTGCTCACCTTTAAAGTGGTGAGGCAGATATGTCAGCAGATGGCTCAGAATAGAATATGATTCTTGCCAACGTTGACTGAGTTCTATAAGCCCAACTATAAAATGACTAGATCCATGCAACATAAGGAATAAGGAAAACATCTCTTTCTGATTAAGATTTTATTCCATAGCTTAGAAAGCAAGAGGGGGCTATTTGGCCCACCGTGCCTGTTTTGGGTCTTGTGACAGAGCAGTCATGCTCAATTTCTCAAGATTGTGTTTATTTGTAATCCTGCAGGTCCCTCATCCTCAAGTATTTATCCAACTCCATTTCACAAATTTTCATGGAATCAACTTCAGTCACCTTCTCGGGTAGAACATTCCAGATCCTATCAACTCCCAGTGGAATAGGTTTCTCATCTCTCTTTTCAATTTTTTGCCTACTTCTTTAAATTCATGACCTTGGTTATTAATCTGTTGACAATTCCATACCTTTTTTTCAGTTATTCATTGGACGAGAGCTGGCTAGGCAACATTTATTGCTCCTCCCTTATTGCTCAGTGGGCAACTAAGAGTCAACTACATTGCTGTGGATCTGAAATCACATGTAGGCCAGACCAGGAAAGGATGGCAGTTTCCTTTGCTAAAGGACATTAGTGAACCAGATGGGTTTTTTTGATGATCAACAATCATGGTTATCATTCGACTCTTAATTTCAGATTTTTGTTTTGAATTGAAAATTCGAGGCAGGATTCAAACCTAGTTCTTTGGAAATTATGCGGGTTGCTGGATTAACAGTCCAGTGATAATACCTCAAGACCATCGCCTCCCCTCATACTGTTTTTTTTCATCAATGGTACAATAACGAAACCCAACTGCTGAACTGTTGCACACTCTATAGATATCAATCAAATTCAAAATCTTAACTTTGATGAAATTAAAACAAAATGGAGCACCTTGTATTAAAAAACAGCCCAACACATTCTTTACCTTCTACCTCTTCACCTCCCCATTTTTAAATGAATGACTCCCGCTTGATGAAATAAAAACAGTAAATGCTGAAAATACTCAGTATGCCAGGTAGTGTCTATGGACAGAGAAACAGTTAACAATTCAGCTTGATGACCTTTCATCAGAAATTTATTTTCGGTCCCAGATTTCCAGCATACACAATATTCTGTTTGTATAATAGTTCATAGTGAACTGTTTTACCATATGTTGGACTAACAGATGGGCATGGATTCAATCTGATCAACATGATAGAGCTCTCAACAGAAAATGTTTGTCAAATACTATTTCAAGAGAATGCCCTCTTAAACGTTGAGCAACGCTATCCCCAACCCCAATCATTATAATTGAGAAAACAACAACATGTAGCTCCAACACAAATTTTTACTTTGCACATGGAACCGACCAACACCCACAATGCTCACTATTCTGCAAGCATGAGGAAAGGTTATTTCAGTGAAGAGCATTCTGAAGTTACTTTGTGGTTCCATTAATCCTCAGAATTCAGGAAATCAAAAGTTACGTTCTGAAGAGAAGTCACACTGGACTCTGTTTCTCTCTTCACAGATGCTGCCATATCTGCTGAGTTTCTCTACCATATTGCTTGTTTCAGAATTCCAGCATACTCAGTATTTTGCTTTTATTCGGATGACCTGTTCGCCTTGGTTTGTGCTTAAGCCATGGAGAGAAACTTGAACCTGGAACTTTATATTTCCAAGGTAAGTGTCACCTGCTGACCCTACACATTGGGTGCACATCAGGGCGCCTTCCTAGAATAAAGATCATTCAAACATCATGTCGTCTCAACTGGTGTGTCATCACGATTCGAATAAAAACAGTAAATGCCTTCAATCTCCACCTATTCCGTCTCTTCTCCTGTCTAACTCCTCCATCATTGCCTCCATCCATTACTATGGAACTTTCTCTTCACCCAAGCAATATTTTGGTGTAGATTCTCTATAACAGACAGCCTGCCTTTACCATATGGCCTACAAAGCAACTTTGTTGGCATTCCCTTTGATGTGTACAGGCAGCTTGAAGAAACAGGTAAAAACATAGGACGTAACTGATCCTACATGACAATCATGCAGACCAAGTGGATACACAAAATTTATGAACTTCCTGCCTTGATCAGCACAGACACTGACAGGTTATGAATCAAAATCCCTGCATGCAAAAAAAGCTGTCCAATTCTAACCCCTCAAGTCTAACCTTGGATTTAGTCAGTTTGCAGCAATTTTTGTCTGTTTATCAAATTTGCTTTGATATTGGGATGATAGGAAATAAATATCCCATTGAAGAAGTGAATAGTCAATTTGAAATAAGACAACAAGTGGAACTTTCCCCATCCCCACTGTTTATCAATGTAGGCCAGAAGGAGAATTCCAGCCTTAGTGTGTTATCAACAGTATACTTACCTCAAAGCAAAGCACATCAAAGCAATAGCTCATATTACAAGAAATCTGGCATTTTGACAACTGTGTAAAACATCACCATCAAACAAAACTGGAAACGCTAAGTTGAAATGAAAACTGATTTTCTGAAGTGCCTTGTTTAACAAAGTCCATGTAGCATACAACATCTGAAAGTGTGAAATCTCAGGTGCAGGCTATGAAATATAACTAGGATGCAGTGTTCAAATACAGAATATAATTTAGGTATTTCTCACTTTCGCTTTCTTAGAAAAATACAACTTTATTCCTGTTTATATATATTTCAGTCGATGATCAAGGATGAAGTTAGATGGGACAAATAACTTTTTCAGGTTTCATGCTTTATGTTAGAGCCCAGAAACAGACATTTTGTTGAATGTCAGACTCAGGAACTGGAACTGTACTGGGAGCTGGTGAACCTTTTTTCTAAAGTTGAGTTTTTCCCTTCAATTAACTAAACATTATTCATTAACAGAAGGCAAGTTTTTGCAACCCTGAATCAGGGATATACACGCTCTACAATAAACTACAGCTAGCTATTTAGTGGTTAGTTTAATCTGGTTTTTTAAAGCTTGTCAGTTGTTTTTCATGAAGCATAAATATATACTTTCCCTCAGTGCTGCCTGTACAGAGAGTAAAGTAGGAGTTTGAGTTACAGGCAGTTCTGCAAAGGAATTGGGTGGTGGTGGTGGAGGAAAGGGTAGGGTGGAGAGGGTAGGGTGGGATGGTGGGTGGAGTTTCTTTCTTCTGTTACTGTTTTTAGTCTCCTGTAACTGGATCTTACTTCAGTACAAAGGAAGAAGCTGCTGGTGAGTATTGATAAATGTTCTGCTATTCTAATTGCAATAAATATTTTTCAAGTTACCGGATGGTAAGTAAACTTGGTCAACTGGAGTTTACATCCTTCAACATGTATGAAGTCATTACACATCATATGACCCACATGAGATCACATTGCAGGAAATGTCACCAATTGTAAAAGCTTGGCTTTCAGATTTGGAACTTGAGCAGTGGCCTGACTCACTGTCATGTATCCATGATGTAGAGGACTATGTGGATGGCATGTCTTAGGAAGTAGTCATGACCCTTCCTAAGGTTAGAAACATTTAGATTTTATTATCATTTGTACTCAAGTACTGAAGGACAGTAGTACAATGAGAAGTATATAATGTCACCACACATGGCGCAATCTTCGGTACAAAGGTACCTACGTACAACAAAACTTAGGTACAAAGTGATAAAAGAAACAAAGTTTAAAAAGTTAAGCATTATCTTCACAGAATAAGTAGAAAAATAAAGAAATAAGGTCATAGTTAATATTAAAGGTAGCAAGAGAATGGTTGATTTCCAGGCAGTCTAAGACAAGCAGACAGGCAATGCAGGTGTCACCTGAATCTATCTTGCTTGCCAATTGGTATTCAATTTTGTATAATGGTGATGTTTCTTAGGGAGAATTCATCCATAACCAGGTTTGTGGCACTACAGGAAACTCAGCCATACAGGGAGAGGGAGGCTAAGAAGAATGAGAAGTGCAACAGTGCTGGGGGATTAGACAGGTGTTTCTGCAGCCATTGATTTGACTTTGGGATGGAATGTGGCCTCATGGTGCCTGGGTAAAGGATGTTATGAAGCAACTATGCAACATTTTTCTGAAGAAATGAAATCAGCCAGAGGTCATGGCCCATTTTGGTAACAGTGACTTATGGCGGAATCAGGATAGGATTTTGGAAGCAGTTTTCAGGGATCCAGATAGAACACTGAAATGCAGAACCTCTAAAGTGGTAGTGTCAGAATTACTCAGAATCTCACATGCTAGTGAGCATTGAAATAAGAGAATTGAGTAATTAAACATGGCTGGAAAGCTGGTGTAAGAGTTAAGGCATCAGATTTGAGAGATATTGGGACTGATTCTGAGGAAAGTGGCACCTTTAGAAGCTGGTTTATCTTTGTGTCCTCTGATTACTGACCACGTAGTCACACGAAAACAATCTCTCCTCATTTACTCCACCAAAACCATTCATGATTTTGAGCACTTTCATAGAACATTCATAGAATCCCTACATTGTGGAAACAGGCCCTTCAGCCCAACAAGTCCACACCAACCCTCCGAAGACTAACCCTCTCAGACACATTCCCCCACCCCAGATCCATTCCCCTCCCCCATATTTACCCCTGACTAATGCATCTAACCTACACTATGGGCAATTTAGCACGGCCAATTCACCTAACCTGCACATCTTTGGACTGTGGGAGGAAACCAGAGTACCTGAAGTAAACCCACCCAGGCAACGAGGAAACCAGAGTACCTGAAGTAAACCCACCCAGGCAACGTGAGAACGTGCAAACTCCACACAGTTGCCCAAGGCTGAAATCGAACCTGGGTCCCTGGCGCTGCCTGCACATCTTTGGACTGTGGGAGGAAACCAGAGTACCTGAAGTAAACCCACCCAGGCAACGTGAGAACGTGCAAACTCCACACAGACAGTTGCCCAAGGCTGAAATCGAACCTGGGTCCCTGGCGCTGTGAGGCAGCAGTGCTAACCACTGAGCCATCGTGCCACCCCACAGGAAATTCATCAAATCTTTCCTGCTCTAAAGCGGATCAACTCCATGTTTCTCTAGTGCCATCACATAACTGCAAAATCTCATTTCCTGGTACTATTCCAATAAATCTGAACTATCTCCAAAGCCTTGATGTCCTTCCAAAAGCAAATTCTCACATAGAGTCCAAAAACAAAACAATTTGTTCTTCAACTCATATTAGTATTAACAACTGGATGCCAATTATCCCTTTTAAACATCCCATTTCTTTAGAAACAGAAAAGCACACCAGTTTTGAAATGCTGGAAATAACCTCGAAATGCTGAGGCAGTTACCTGCACCCTGAAAGGTTGCTGTGGAGGTTTTAACATGGAAGTGTTGTTACACAAGGCCAGAGGTTAACTTTGCCCTAAGCAAAGTTCAGCTCTCAGAAAATAATAAGTGTCTGTTTATCATTAAAGTGACAATTAAAGTTAGGGAAAACATAATTGTGAGAATGCAGAGTAAAGTTGTCTACAGTTGGATTAATGCCTTGGGTAAAACTGTTCAACTCAGCATTTTGCTTTGAGTTTTGTCTTCCAGTAGTTGTAGAGTTCTTTTTGTGCTTTTTTCTCTTCAAGGTTTTTTTCGGGGTAGAGAGCCGCACAGTGGTAACATCACTGGTCTAGTGATCAGAAACCCAGGCTAATATTCCGGGATCACAGATTCTGATTAAGTGTATCCCCAGGGCATTATGGGAAATTAGGGAAGAAATTGCAGGGCCCCTAGCAGAGGTATTTGTCTCATCTACAGCCATGGGTGAGGTACTGGAGAACTGGAAGGTGTCTAACATTGTGCTTTTATTTAGGAGAAACTGTTAAGAGAAGGCTAGGAACTACAGACCGGTGGGTCTGACATCTGTGGTGGGTAAGTTTTTGGAGCGGATTCTAAGGAGAGGATTTACATACATTTGGAGAGGCAAGGACTGATTAGGGATAGTCAGTAAGGCTTTGTGCATGGGAAATAGTATATCACAAACTTGATTGAGCTTTTTGAGGATGTAACCAAAAAACTTGATGAGGGCAGAGCAGTGGACATTGTTTACATGGAATTTAGTAAAGCCTTTGACAAGGTTTCGCATGGTAGATTGGTTAGTAAAGTTAAATCACATGGGATCCAGGGTGGGCTTGCCAACTGTATACAAAACTGGCTTGACAGTAGGAAATACAGAATGCTGATGGTGACTTATTTCTTGAACTGGAAGCCTGTGACCAGCAGTACTCTGCAGGGATTGATGCTGGGTCCACATTTGTCCGTCATTTATATAACCCATCTGGATGAGAATTTTGGAGGCATGGTTAGTAAAATTGATGGTGTGGTCGAAAGGGAAGAAGGTTATGTAAGATTACAAGGAATCTTGATCAACTGGGCCAATAGGCTGAGGTGTGGCAGATTGAGTTTAATTTGATAAATGTGAGGTATTTTACTTTGGTGGTTCATATGTGGAATGCAGATATGGTTACAACATTTAAAAGACATTTGGGCAGGTACATGAACAGAAAGATTTAGAGGAATATGGGCCAAACACAGGCATGTGGGACTAGTTCAATTTTGGAAAATCTGTCAGCATGTTTCCATGTTGTCTAAGGGTAACTGCTTTCAGTGAGTTAAATGTTCCTTATACTGCATAAATTAAGTGTGATGGATTTCTGCTCTGTACAGACCTCAATAGAACAAATGATGGAACAGACAGATGGTTTTAACAATGAACAACTTAGCTCTGCTTCAGCTTTCACATGCCACTTGAAGCAACATCAAGCTGTGCATCTTTAAACGTTTTCCAAAAGCTCCTTTGTCAAGGAGGAATAATGAGATGGCAGCACAATTTGCATAATCAAATGCATCTTCCGTGGTGTAACATAAGACAAAGTGTGACATACCTGCTGAGATCTTTGTATAGCAGCATCTATTTCTTCCACCTTCTGTGCTATGGTGTCGCTCACAAATCTATAACGCTCGTTGTCATCAGATACCAGTTTATCGAGTCCTTCTCTCGCTCTCCATGGGACCAACTCCAATAAAGCACTGCTGACCTCATTAACTGTGTCCAGGCTTACCCTGTGCTCCATCATCTCTTTCCTCAACTCCTGGGTAAGAGAACAAGAGAGATACCTCATCACACACTAGATGGATTTAATGAATTGTTATCCTGCCAATTTGGACATTGTACAGTACGATAAAAGCAACAAACCATCTCACTCTAATGAGTAGACATGTTTTCCTTCCTCTCCCAAGATTGGCCAGACCAGTGAAATCCCCCTATGAAACCCTTTGGGACAATACCTGTACAAACTCTGTCCCTCAGGTTAGTAACACCAAGGTACCAAAACTTCTGCCACGAGACTGGTTGAGAACAATTTTAGTTCAACCCACTAATCAGGAAGCAGTCAAATTTTGATGCAGTGCTGATTCTATACCCTCCCCAGTTTTGATTGTAATGGAATGTAAAATTAGATAGTGGGTGTAAAATGTTCTGAATGATGTAGTAGGTTTCATGGCCCAGGAGTAAGGTTAACACCAGCCTTGACTATGTCAGTCGAGGTTTCTGTACATATACTGTAGGGTAACAATATATAAATCGGATTAAAATTCTGGAAGGAAAATATGATAAGGAATGCAAGAATACTTTTGACTTCGTTTGAGTAAAGGTTATGGAATTTTTTTAAAATGTTGAGACCAATTGTTAAAAACAAATTTTAAAGAGGATACTGATCTTATGCGAAGTAGACAGTATCTTTAATATTATAAACTAAGAAAAACCAAATCACATATCTGTGTGTGGGGTAGAACCTTTGCTTTCAGCAATAGTGCAAATTTGGAGATTTGCAAGTTCGCAGCCTCATCTTATATCTCTCTTCGTGTTTAATTTCAAAGGAATTAAGATATAAAATGAGCTGCTGACTTGTTATTGCTCAAGCCACTGTTTGTCCCATTGTTCATCATTAATGCAGTATAACTCCATTAATTAAAGATTAAACTGATTACTAATCGTAATTCCCAACTTGTAATCAAGCTGCAGACCTGTTCATGGCTTAACCAACTGAAAGATGATTTATTTCAGACAGCCTAATTTCCCTAATTTTGCACCCACTGTCTAATCTTACATTCTATTATCAACATGGGGGAGGGTATAAAATCAGCATTGCATCAAAGTTGGACAGTTTCATGACTGGAGGTAAAATTGTCCTCAGTCAGTCCTGTGACAGACATTTTGGTGCATTGGTGTTTCCTTGATATTTTTCTACTTGACCCCCACAGTGGCCCTCAGCATGTTCCTGAGATGTAGATTACAAGAGAATGAGCAATTCTGCCAAGACAGCACTTTTGAAGAAGAAAATAAGCCACGGGGAGATAATGACTGAAATGTCCTTAATTCAGTAAATAAAATGTAAGCCAAAATAACAGTCAATAAATAGAGTAAAGTAAGTGGTGTTTGTCCTCTTTGAAAAGCAATGAAAGACATCATTTTAAAGATGCCCAATTGTGATGATTTTACAAATTTCTGCTAATCACAAGCTCTGATGATAATATATTTTTTGAAAACACTGATGATATGTTAATCAGAAGTGTATCTCAGTTTCAATGACCCGCAGACAGTGGTCACCTTCTTCAATACAGAGATAAACTCTATCCTTTCAAAAGCATTAAGACTTATTATTGCCTTCCCAGAGCAGCTGCTGGAAACAATGAAAAACACAGGCCTCCATCTTATAGGCGGTCGACTCAGCAACACCCAAGCTGGAAACACAGGGAGCGGTTACTCAAAGGTCAAGTCTCTGCTTGAGTGATTTCCTGACATCGTACGGACACTGTTCATCCAACTATTGAAGTGTGAGATTACACAAAGTATACCAACAAATCAATCCCTCACGTAACAACTGTTCATCCAGTTGGTTCAACCACCATCCCTTTTATTGGCATCGCTGCACAATCTGATATATATCCACAACAAAGCAGCTTAAGGTAGCAATTTACTGAGACATCAAACACACATGATCATGAGCACGCATTCATTAAAACACAGTGATACATACTAAGGGGTACACAAAAACACATACATTAACATACAAACCAGCTGACGTAATGGAACTATCGTATTTGTAAAGAATTGAATCACAATTGTGGCAGAGCTGAAGGAGGCCATTTAGCCCATTATGTCTGCATGGCTTTCTAAATGAGGAATTCTCTAATGCCATTCTCTTGTATCTTACCTCTAACCCTTCCTTTTCAGATAACAATCTCAATTCCTTTTGAATGCTTGGGTTGAACAGCCTCCACCAAACTCTCAGACAGCAAATTCTTGACTTCAAAAATTTGCCACATGACCAAGTTTTTCCTCATCTTCCTTTGCTTCTTTTGACAGTTACTTTAAATCTGTGCTGTCTCGTCCTCAACCCTTTCATTGGTGGGAACAGCCTTTTCCTATTTAGTCTGTCTGGAACCCCCATAACTGTGAGCAACTAGACTAGATTGCCACTCAGCTTTTGCCTTCTCCAAGGAAAACAGTCTTAACTTCTTTAATATGCCTTCATAACTGAAGTTCCTAATCTCTGGAATCAATCTGGTAAATCTCTTCTGCACTCTCTCTGATACATTACATCTTTCCTAAACTGTGGTGCCCAGAGTGTAGATACAAAACTTGAGCAGAGACCAAACTGGTGACTTCTACAAGTTCAACATCACCTCCTTGCTCCTGTACACCATGGCCCTATTAATAAAGCCTGGGGTCTTGAATGCTTGACAAACCTCTTTCTCGACCTGTTCTGCCTTCAATCCTTCAGTGCCTATGCACATATACTTGGATTGCTCCTGCAGCTCTTTTTAGAAATTTACCTTTTATTTTATATGGTCTCTCCAAGTTAGAACAGAATCCATAGTGTGGAAACAGGCCAAGTTCTTCCTACCAAAACTAATCAAACTTCATCAAGCAGTTGTCTGCCACTCCACTAACTCCTTTTGATGTTCAACATTCTTCTTCTCCTCAGTTTGCAAAGCTTCCAAGTTTTGCATCATCTGCAAATTTTGAAATTGTGTCCTGTACATCAAGGTCATTAATATATATCAGGAAAAGGAAGGGTCCCATCAACCAGCCCTGAGGATATCTACTATAAACCTTCCTCCAGTCCGAAAAACATCCATTAACCAGTATGCTCTTTTTCCTGTCACTCAGTCAATCTGTGTCCATGTTGCTACTGTCCAATTTATTTCATGAGATATATCTTTGCCCACAAATCTATTGTGTGGCACTGTATTAAGTGCCTTTAGGGGGACCATGTTCATGACATCAACAGCTTTGCCCCTCAAACTAAATGCAAACACACACTGACATGATGGAAATTCCTATTTGTAGATACTGAACTAATGCATACACACAAGCTACATGTACACAAACACCTGCAACTCAAACACACACATTAACATAATGGAAAGCACTTACTCATGTAGAAGCTGAAATAATGAGGCAAGAGATAAATTCAGATTTTAAAAAAAAATTGCAGATATATCACAGAGTAAGAAATATATACATGTGCACAGAAGTTACAATGGAAATAACCACCTACTTTCTGTCTCTTCTGTGTTTGAGCTAGCTGTTCTCCCGCAAAAACCTCAGAAGCATACGTGGTCAGTTCAGCCTCCACCTTCTCGAGCCAGGTAGTTAATAACTCATGAGCAGACTGAAACTTAGTAGCCAGCTGAAGGGCCTGTTCTAGGGTTTTCAAGACTTTTCCACTGGTAGTAGTAATGTCAGCATAGCGTGCTTTGATGCCATCTAGCCTTTCCTGAATGATTATAACTTCATCCCCTATACAAGGAAAAACAGAAAGTTAAAATGCTCCAAATATAGTGTGGACTAATGTGCAGTTACAAGCAAGGGGACAAATAATTTCAGATTCTTTGTTTTTTCATTCAATCTCCTAACCCTGAGATTTGCATTTATTAATCACCTTCCACAACCTCTGAATATTTCAAAACAGTTTAAAGCCTAGGACGAAATGAGTGCAGCAGAAATGGTGCCAGGTTGTTGGCCCACTTTGCCACACCAAAGCACCATCCCAACAATGACAGGTCAGGATTGCAACATGCCATCCAAATCTCTGGAAGATATAGACTGTAGGGAAATAGATGGTGACATTTTGTAAAATGTCCAGATTACAGAGGAGGAAGTGCTGGATGTCTTGAAATGGTTAAAAGTAGATAAATCCCCAGGACCTGATCAGGTGTACCCGAGAACTCTGTGGAAGCGAGAGAAGTGATTGCTGGGCCTCTTGCTGAGGTATTTGTATCATCGATAGTCACAGGAGAGGTGCTGGAAGACTGGAGGTTGGCAAACGTGGTGCCACTGTTTAAGAAGGGCGGTAAAGACAAGCCAGGGAACTATAGACCAGTGAGCCTGACCTCGTTGGTGTGCAAGTTGTTGGAGGGAATCCTGAGGTACAGGATGTATATGTATTTGGAAAGGCAAAGACTGATTCAGGATAGTCAACATGGCTTTGTGCATGGGAAATCATGTCTCACAAACTTGATTGAGTTTTTTGAAGAAGTAACAAAGAAGATTGATGAGGCCAGAGCAGTAGATGTGATCTATATGGACTTCAGTAA
>NC_057712.1:42642381-42675354 GCF_004010195.1 Chiloscyllium plagiosum
GGGACAGGGAGTCCAGAACTAGAGGGCATAGGTTTAGGCTGAGAGGGGAAAAATATAAAAGAGACCTAAGGGGCAGCTTTTTCACACAGAGGGTGGTACGTGTATGGAATGAGCTGCCAGAGGATGTGTTGGAGGCTGGTACAATTGCAACATTTAAGAGGCAATTGGATGAGTATATGAATAGGAAGGGTTTAGAGGGATATGGGCCGGGTGCTGGCTGGCAAGTGGGACTAGATGGAGTTGGGATATCTGGTCGGCATGGATGGGATGGACCGAATGGTCTGTTTCCATACTGTACATCTCTATGACTCTGCTCCCAGCTTCCTAACTTTCACCATGTTCTCTTCACCCCATGCTTGGTCTCAGGTCGTCAAACATTTTAGCATTTCTGGAAATCCTCAGCACCCTCCCAGCACACACACTGCCCTGTTTAGCATGACTGCTTACCTGTTGTCTGTTTCAGGAGAGCTAATCCATTCTTAATGGCCTGATCGACATGCTGTCTACGAAGCATGATGTCTTCATGAAGTGTCTGTTTGTGTAGAACAGGTTTGGAAAATGCAAATTGTTAGAAGCAGAAAATCCAGAGTTTCTCGCAACATCCTGACTCAATCAAAATGAAAAAGGGCACAGAAGGAAAATTAAATTTTAAAGAAATGTAGAAATGAAAATTAAATCATAACGGAAAGAAAGGTACCATATGTTCGGAATGCTGTTTGTGAAGATGATCAGGATTGTAGTCTTGAATGGCTGCGTTGTTGAGCTTGTCCTGTACTTCAGCCAACCAGTTCAGAACTTCCACCTCCTCCTCCCCAAAAATCCATGCATTGGAGAGGGCCTGCTGGATCAGGGCAGCTTTACGGCCACACCTGTCCTGGACCTCAATGTACCGTGTCTGGGCAGAATCCAGCCTTCCCTGCACGATGTCTTTATCATCTCTGGAGCTCATATTCTTTAGCAACTGACCAATACTAATGGCCTGGTGCAACTGTTTGCCATGACTGACGACGTCATCTTCCATGGCCTATGCAAGGTGTACAAATAAATGAGAAAAGCAACTATGGAAAAATAAACTGAGGCAGAACATAAGGACTACAGTAACATAAAGTTATGTCCTCACCAACAAATACAACAAAACAATGAATGTGTGAATTTGTAACTTAAAAGGAAAAGAAGGATGGGTAAAGTATACACCTGGCTTAAACTCACTTTATGCTGGGAGATCTGTTCTTGCAGTCTGGCAGTTTGAGTGCCAATAGGTTCAGAGTTTGCAACTTTCTTCTCAGCAGCAGAAAGCCATTCAATCAAGGGTTCCACAGTATCATGGAACTGCTGAGCCACCACCAAGATGGCTTCCAACTGCCGCTGCCTGTAGAAAAGGCAAGAGATCTCGATATCAAGTAAGACTCAGAACTTTTTCAACATCTTTCAAAACTTCAAACATAGCAATGCACTATACAAGTCAATGAAATATTTTTCTGAAGGGCAGTTGCTGTCCCGTCTTTTACATTACATGAACCAGTTTATGCACAACAAGTTCTCCCAAGCTGTAATGTGACAATAAGGGTTCATCTTTTTCCAGTGATGTTAGCTGAGGGATAACATTTGGCCACAATATAGGGGAGATTACCCCATGTAGCTTGTGAAATTGAGGCATCCAAAAGCCGAAAACCCATGTGTGCTGACTTCTGGCATTTCTGGTCAATGCTCTCTTGAATACTTTTGAGGGAATATTTAACAATCTTCTCTCTAAGCATCCATATCAGCTTCAAAACTGCTCTTAATGTGCTAAATGGACCAACTCCTCATATTCAGTTTCTGTTACAGCTGACATTATAGTATAATGGCTTCTAAATAATTTTTTAATAGAAGTTTTTTCAAAATGACACAGACCCCAAACTTACTACAACTTGTCAAATTTGAACTCAAGGTGCAAACCATTGAATAGTTGAAGAGGTTAGAAGGGGTGAATGCCTTCTCCTGCTTCTAAGCTGCACTGGTTTATAATGACCAGCGCTACTCAAAAGGATAAGCAGGAGAGCATCCACTCAGTCTGAGCCATCATTACCCACTATGTAACTTACATGATTAGACTGCACAATATCTGATTTCCCTGGCCATAGTAATGATGTATACCTAGTAAACGTAAAACTAAAATAAAAACAGCCAAGTTGTTTTAAAATCAAGTGATAGAAAATTTCTCATATGAGTGCAGAAAATTGTTGAAAATAGCAAGCAGTGCTTGCCAGAAACAAGTTTATATTTCATTCACAGAACAGTGACATTTCAGCCTTATATTCTCTCTCTCACCATTTGAAGTTCTATAGATAAGATTTTTTTCTTTAGGAAGCCTCAAAGAAAACAATCACTACTTAAAAAGAAAGATGCCAGATGCTATGATACTGAAAGAATTTACAGAAAAAACCTTCAGGTTATACTGGACAATTAACTACAGGCTTATCTTTGACAATATGTTCTATCAGAAATAATTAAAATCTGAAATGAAGCCTTTGCAATCACCTCAGTCCATTATAATTATGCCTATTCATTAACAATAATGATTTACACAAGGCTCATATTTTTGCTCATATATTGTAAGTTTTACAGCTGGTGATTTTTTTTAAAGTAACGACAAGCTACAAACAATGGAGATGCAAGGAGGTTTTGGGTTTCAAGTACACAGAACAATAAACATTCAAAAAATAATCAAAAAGGTTTACAGAATACGAGTCTTTAAAAGTTGATTATAAAGCAGAGGATGTTTTACTGCATTCACACACTGCCCTTTTCAGATCACATCTACAATGTACGGCATGTAATGCCCTAGACACCATTCCTGGGAAATAATACATTGATTCTGGACTGAATGTCCCACAAATTGACCAAAACATTAACAAACTTGTAAGGTTTAAATGATGAAGTGGAATTACACAAACTAGGCTTGCAATAATTGCAATATGGAAAAATTAAAGGGTGGCTTGTTGGGTATTTTCGGGTTTTCAATGGAATCAACACAGACCGACTGAGAAACTTCTTGCATGGGCAGCTGAACGTAGAACTTAAAATGTGAGCGAGGCCGCTGAGTGGAAAAGTCAAAATATAGATCTTCATGCAAACAATTTGAGAAATATGGACGTCTCTTTGACAAAAAGCAGTAGATGCTAATTCAGTTAATTATTTTAAACCTGAGGTCTATGGATTTTTGCTAACCAAAAGACATACGGTTAGGGAACTAAGGTGGGTAGATACGGTCAAGATATAGATCAACAAAGGTCCAAATGAATGTGAAAGCCTACATAGGCCTCCATCTTCCCCTATGTTTCCAAATGGGTGCATAGCCACAAACTCATCTGTACCTGTCTTCAGCCTTGGTCAGTAGGGAATTCCATCGACGACTCAGGCCTTGCAGCTGATTCAGGGTCTTCTCTCGATCTGTTGAATCAGCCAACCCAGCAATCTTCTCCCCTTCCCTTTTGATCATTTCCACAGTTGGTTTGCGATCATCCAGCAAATGTTGGAGAAGCTTCATTGGAACAAACATTTAACATCAGAATCACTATGCACACGTTACTCAATGTTTACTACTCATTCTCAATGAAACATACAAAATTGTTCCAGGGCTTGACAGGATAGATGTAGGCTGGGGGTATGGAGTCGGGGGTACGCCATTTAGGAGAAAGTGAGAACTGCAGATGCTGGAGCTCAGAGTTGAGTCTATAGGGCTTTTGCCCGAAACGTTGATTCTCCTGTTCCTCGGATGCTGCCTGATATGCTGTGCCTTTCCAGCACTACACACTTGTATGCCATTTAGGACTAAGAACAGGTGGCATTTATTGACTTTAGATGATGGTAAATCTCTAATTGTCTACCCCAGAGGGCTGTCTGGGTTCAGCCACTGAGTGTGATTTAGACAGAGATCAACAGATTTCTAAACATAGAAGGTATCAGGGGAATCTGAGAATAATGTGGCCAAGTGAAGTTGAGGTGAAAGAGCAACCATGATCTGGTTGGTGAAGTCGGCTCAAGGAGCTGAATGGCCTTTTGCTGCTCCTATTTCCTATCCTTTTATAAAGTCTGTACTATCAACTTTGAAACAGATATCTGTCTGTTTTTTTTTTAATTGGCCAACAGGATAAGTATTTGTATATGTCCAAGACTAGAAACCCACTGCCTGGGTAGGCAATGGAAGCAGGTTCAATAATAAACTTGAAAAAGTAAATGGATAAACTTTTCAATGGGAAAATATGGCAGACGTATGGTATAGAGAAGGAGAGTTGAATTGTGGGTAACTGAATCCACTACAAACATCATGGGTTGAATGACATCCTTTTGTACAATATTAATTTATGATTCAGCTGCATCTAGACAAGTTATTCTGTTTTCAGCCTTAATGGCTAACATCAGGTAATCGCAGCCCACTCAACTGAGAGTAACTTATAGTCATGAGTCATTAACTTATAGCCATGAGTCATTAACTAATCTTTGCAGTTAATGTCTAGCTCATCTGGCTTTGAGCATAAGGTTCCTGATGTGTGGACACATCCAACACCTAGACAAGGAGTTAGCAACATTTTTAATCACACACTACTGCTCTTGGCCTGCTCCATGTTCAAAGCTCCAACTTTAGATAACATTTTTCAATGATGGAGAATAAAAGACAAGTGTAATTGCTCCTTTCCCCCTTCCCCATGTAACTCCCTCTGACCCCAATCCCCTCTCCCACAAACTGCCCCAATCCTCCTGCCTCTCAAACGTTCCCACACAAATTGCCCCTTTTTCCCTGATATAAACTGTCCTTCATGGAAATGTGTTGCTGGAAAAGCGCAGCAGGTCAGGCAGCATCTAGGGAACAGGAGAATCGACGTTTCGGGCATTAGCCCTTCTTCCTGAAGAAGGGCTAATGCCCGAAACGTCGATTCTCCTGTTCCCTAGATGCTGCCTGACCTGCTGCGCTTTTCCAGCAACACATTTCCATCTCTGATCTCCAGCATCTGCAGACCTCACTTTCTCCTCATAAACTGTCCTTCAACCCTGACTCCACCCCAAATAAACTAGCATTCAGATCCCTCTCCCCAACACAAACTGCTCCTCTGCTCTGTTCCTCCTACCTTCACCACCTCATTGCAACATAAACATATATTGATGAAAACAGCCTAATTCATTCAGTGCAAGATTCTCTGATGACAAGAATTTATAACCCTCGCTGACATAATTTACCTCAAAAATGAGTCACTCAGACACAGCATTACTTTCTTACAATACCACCCATTGTTGGTTGACCTGTTGACTCAATTTATTCTCATGTCTGAAGTTCATATTTCCGAATCTAATAAAAATACAGACATATAAGTTAACAGCCAATTCAGACATCAGTGCTCCACATAAGCTTCACCCTACCCGTTTCATGTCTTCATTGTTGATATCTGCTCATATCAATGCAACCTTCTATTCCTTTCTCCCTCAGTTTGTTAGCTTTCCTGCAGGACCAACCTCAATAGCTCTATAATAATACCAGTTCATAAAGTGACTAGAAGTGAAAAATAATTTATAAGAAATGCTAATGGGCACCCAGAGAACAAGGAGCACTGGTATAGTCAGCTCCTCCAGACCTCTTCACTTCAGCAGCGAGACTGTCACCCCAATCCATTGGCTGGTTGAGGGCCATTCCTCTCACCTCCCTGGCAACCTTGGGCAGCTGCCCTGTGTGGGTTGCAGGCATAGGGCAGCAGTGGACTGTTACCATGATGCCTAGAAGAAACACACAATAAACCACCTGCTGGAGCATCCCACTTCCCTTCCTCCTCCCTGACCCCATCTGAATTAAAAAGTGGCTTCCTCTTGTGGTGCAGTAAGAGTATCCCTACCTTTGAGCTCGGAAAGCCCAGGTTCGAGTGCCATCTGTTCCAGAGTTGTGTAATAACACAATGAGCAGATTGCACAGAAAATAGGTTAAATAAAAACAAAAGCTTTCTAATGTTGATACACAAATCAAAGAATATGCTTGCTTAAAATGCCAATCGCCTCTAAGGGCTTTACACAAACTGACATTTTACAAAGAATTGCCGACTTACTTTCTGTTCTTGAATCTGAGCCTTAACTACTTTGAACTCAGCTGAAGGTGGCTTCTGATTGGCTACGAGTTCCTCTGTATCCATTAACCAACTGAGCAATGATTCGAGTGCATCCTGAAACCTCCCACAATGCAACAGAGCTTCGTGCAGCTTGGCTGCTCGTTCTGCAACCTATAAAAACAGAGTAAAATATCCCAATTAACTTGATAGTGACATAGATGGCTACCTGTCAAATAGGGAAGGGATTGAACCAAGAAATAAAGGAAACCAGCCTTTGTCGTTAGAGTATTCCATCTCGTATTTGCTTCTTCAAGGTTGTGTTCCAATGTCTGGATATTGGTATTTTTAGCTGCACTCTGGATCAGTCCTTGCCCGAGTCGATTCACCTCTTGGAGCACAGTCTGAAGAGGTTCAATTTCTTCCTTCTGAAATACCTGGAGTTGGAAAGGGAACAAAGTGAATTACAATATATCTAATTGTTTCATTTTATCTAGTTTGTGACTCTAATGCCATTCCATAAATAGCAATACAACCACAAAAGGTAGGGAAAGTCTACAGTCAAATAAACTAAGAGAAAATGGAAGTCCTACATTAAATAATTTTTCTGTCAACCATTTGTGATACCATCCTCTGATTTAGTGCCAATGGCTATCTCATTGACCCATCTAGTTCAGATAAATGGTGCTAATTACTTGCCAGAGCCATACATGTCAAGAACAAAGGTGCTGCCTAAACCATATTACTACTTCTTCTGATATCATAAAGACTAGTTTACACAGCAATGAATGAATGATATAGGAAAACAGCCAAAGCATTTTATCTTCACAAACTTTAAAGGCAAGAATTTTTTTCAATTTGAGTTAACCTCAAACTAATTATTTTGCAGCATTGTTGTGCTAAAATAAAACCAAAATCTTTAATGGATGTCAAATCCAATTAATGTTTCATCTTCTGTGTTAGAAAATACAGCATTCAAAAATGGTTGCTGAGCCAACAACAAAACTGAATACTTAGCAAAATGAATTAGGAACTTGTATGGTACATTAAACTTCTATTCAAAATAAAATTCAACTTAATTACAATGGCCTGCACTACCAAGCCATTATAAAGAAGATTGTTAGCTACTGTCTCAAATTTTTATTTTTTTCATTGTTCTTTAGGGGTCTTTCAGTCAGGCATCTTCTGCTCCACAGATCTGTACAATTTGATGAACTGCCTCCCTTCTAAAATCCAGAGACAGATGACCAATGAAAGACCAAAATCCTTGGGCCTTCCCCTCCACCCCACCCTTGAACTAAACCTCAGCCTAACAAAGGGAAATTAAAGTTACTTCCATCACCATAAGCAAAACTTCCATTCATTAAATCAATCCAATATTGTTCAGTATTACTAGAACTGTCAATCCTATTCCAAAATAGATACTGTTCAAATCTCAAGTAACATTAAATATCCTCTATCTGCTATTCTACAAGTGAAAATGTGACAGGGGATTTCCATCAGTGTTTATCTGACATTCATACAAGCTGGTCAATACACCATCTAAGTTAAAGAACATACCAGATAAATTACTGTTAAAAATGGGCAAATTTCCTCAATTTCAAAGACCCAGAGGATGATAATTTTTCAATCTTTGCTGTGTCACTCAAAACAAGTTCTATTCAATGAATCACCTTTCGCAACACAGAACTCCATTACCTTGTCATTCATATTTTGCCTCTTACTCTAATGAAGCCCAATGAAAGATTGAGGAACAATGCCTTAGCTTTTGATGAGGTTCTTGCTAATCTTGCAAACTCAACATTCATTTCGACAACTTCAGATCATAACTACCGCTTCCATTTTTTTTCTCTGGAGAACAGGAGCTGGTAATGGTTCACTTTTGCCATTCAACACTTACTTCGGACACATCTTTATTTGGCCTGTTGTGACACCATCACCCATTTTGTCATGCAATCTCTCCTGCTTTCCATCCTCTCAAAGACCTCCCCCCCAGCCCCCCACCCTCACCCCCGCCCCCCACCCTCACCCCCGCTCTCCACTTTCCCTGCCTCTGTAGTTGCTTAAAATCCATTACATTTCAAACTTTTTGGAAGCCTGGTGAAAGTTCAACCATCTGAAACATTAACTCTGCTTCTTTTGTCATTTGATGTTTGATCTAAAGAGTACTTCCAGCAGGTTCAGTTTTGATTTCAGATTTCCAGGATTGACAGTATTTTGCTTTTGCAATGCATCATGTTCTCTTTTCATGAGTGAATAAGTCACTTGGGGTAATATGAGTGAAGTGCAGTTAACTAATAATCTATAAAATATAACATTTATTCACTAACAGCTTAACTTTGTGGAGAACATTTTTTCCATCAGCTCTAAATTCCTTCTCTTTTTTTCACCTTTGTTAATGGAACACGGATTACCTTCTGTTTATTCCTATTAAAATCCACCCACCAACCCAAACCCAGGAATTCAGGGGAGCTGAAAAAATAAATTGATCTTTTCATGATTCACATGGCCATGCAGTTCACTCTCAGCAAATTTATAATTAGTCACTCACATTATTTATGAATACTCTACACAGCAAGAAACACAGAACAGATCTGTTCCTGGCTCTTAGTCAGCACCCTTTGCTGCTTTCTAATGCCAAAAGTATTTTCAATCCAACTAGCTAATTTACCATTAATTCCGCAAATGTTTACCTTCTTTAAAGTCTTACTATGGAACTGAACCAAATAATCTCTTAAAAATCAAAGTCACAAAATTTGTCTACTAGTTTGGGTCCTCAACAGTTCCAGACTGCTCATCAAAACCGAGATCAATGTGGCTAGTATGTGAAGAACAGAAACAACTTTACAAAAAGCAGTTATCTTTAACACATTGTAAACTATTTTTCCACATTACATCAGCATTATGTATCTTCACTCCTTTGTTGCTTCAGATATTATTTTTCGTATGCCTGCCTCGGACTATTCTCTTAGATTAACTCTTCATTTGTGCATCCCAAAACACGCTCACACTTGCTTGCTTGGATGATGCATCTATTCATTAAAAACAGTGTGTGTTTGAACCTATCCGCTAAGAAAGTGGTAGTCTCAAACAATATTCACCTGAGTCCTTTTATTTCAAATACACATTTTTGAAACTTCTCATTTTTGAATTGCTCTAGTGAGTAGCAAAGTTGTATTTAAGGCAAAGATGAAGAAGGAAATGAAGGAGAGAAAAATGGAAAGATTTGTTGATTGATTTTAAAAAACAATTTCCAGGATGTTGGTATTGCTGACCAGGTTAACATTTATTGCCCATCCCTAACTGCCCTTGAGAAAGTGTTGGACAGCTGCCTTCTTGAATCTCTCTGCAGTCCTTGGCTAGGGTGGGGGGTAATGTTATTATATAAGATTTTAACCCATTGACAGTGATGTAACAACAATATGGTTTCAAGTCAGGAAGGTGCATGACTTGGAGGGGAGCTTGCAGGTGCTGGTGATCCAATATTATTATTGCCCTCACCCTTCTAGTGTGGATTTGGTGATCTGAAGGAGAGAGTGAGGACTGCAGATGCTGAGGAGTCAGTGTTGATAATGTGTGGTGCTGGAAAAAACAGCAGATCAGGCAGCATCCAAGGAGCAACAGAGTCGACATTTCGGGCAGGATCCTTCTTCAGGGGATGGGGGGAGGGGCGATGGGGGAGGGAATTCAGTGTTTGGAGCAGGCTTGTGTGATGCATACATTCTGGCATAGACCAGTTGGGCAGTGTGAGCTGCTATAAATATTATGTATTTCAGCAGTTCATTTGTCACGTTACTCCACATTTTCAGAATTTGACATAATAAGACTCCACTCGACTTTGACTTTAATTGATGAGAAAATTAATTAAATAGTAAAAGAATAAATATACAGTAGCAATAACACAGCTTGCAATGTTTCCACAGTAGTTGCCAAGCTTAGTCATCTCTTCCTGTAGTAAAAAAAGAATAATTTGCAAATTTTGTGGTGAACTAGAACATATGCAATATTCGTTTGAAAACTCTTTTCTGTACCCTCTTTGAAAGCTTTCTACATGAAGACTCTAGATGGAACCACACAGCTTAAGGAACAGCTTCAGAAAATGAACTAAGTTACAGCAAACTTGAATACTGAATCATAAAATTAACAAATACTGTCATGCATACATTGAACAACCTTCAAAACACCCATTATCCAAGGCCCCAGATATATCCTCCAGGTAAAGCAAAGATTTACCTGTACTTCACTCAATGTAGTCTACTGCATTCACTGCTCACAATGTGGACTTCTGTACACTGGGGATGTGAAGCACTGACTGGGTGACCGCTTTTCAGACCACCTACATTCTGTCCAAGAAAATGACTTTGAGATTCCAGTTGCCTGCCATTTCAACACACCGCTGTGTTCCCTGGCCAACATTTCTGTCTCGGGCTTGGTAGAGTGCTCTAGTGAAGTTCGGCTCAAGCTGGAAGAACACGGTGGCACAGTGGTTAGCACTGCTGCCTCACAGCGCCACAGACCCGGGTTCAATTCCTGCCTCCGTGTGGAGTTTGCACATTCTCCCTGTGTTTGCATGGGTTTGCTCCGGTTTCCTCCCACAATCCAAAAATGTGCAGGTTAGGTGAATTGGCCATGCTAAATTGCCTGTAGTGTTAGGTGCAGGGGAATGGGTCTGGGTGGATTGCGCTTCGGTGTGGACATGCTGGGTCGAAGGGCCTGTTTCCAAACTGTAAGTAATCTAATCTCATTTTCCAGTTGGGGATCATGCAACATCTGGACTCATATTGAACTCAATAATTTCAGGGCCTGAGCACTTTTTCCTGCGTCCTCACCCCAATCCCCACACACCAGACCTTGTCATCACATTGGCTGCTATCACAAACAACCTATTGTCAGCTACTAGCAATTAGATTCCCACTGGATCCCCATTAGCAGCTGTTCATTCTTGCAGGCTGACCTTTACCCACTCTTTTGTTTGCCCAACTGTTTATCTCTCTCTTTGAGCTCTATCCCCACCTATCATTTACTCTTTCCCCTACCTCATCCCTTTCCTAGCACATATACCTTTTTCATGCTGCTATGAGTTCTGAAGAAAGGTCACTGGACCTGAATGGTTATCTCTGCTTTCTCTCCACAAATGCTGCCTGACCTGCTGAATTTTTCCTGCAATTTATGATTTTGTGTCTCAAAGAATGTTTATATTTCAATTGCTTGACTTGACCACTACCATTTGTATCCAATTCTCCTCCATTACATAGAATTCACAAGCCAACAAACAAAAGTTATAATAATTGTGGCAATGTAATCTATGATAGAATTATTGTGACTGGAGCCAAATTTTAATCATTATGCATAGCGATAGCAGTTTCTTCAAAGATAGTCAATTCCCACTCAATACACAAATATTTCTTTTCATCAAAAGTATAATTTAGGTGCAACTGACAAGGTGAATCCCACTCACTTCTAGCTTCAAATTTGAGCCAGTACCACAGTTTCTTCAAAGATAGTCAATTCCCACTCAATACACAAATATTTCTTTTCATCAAAAGTATAATTTAGGTGCAAACTGACAAGGTGAATCCCACTCACTTCTAGCTTCAAATTTGAGCCAGTACCACGAATTTAATCAAGTGCAACACAGGTTTTGCGTCTATGCTCTGCTGTATTTGAATCTTACACAAAGTATATACCAATTGCCTGAACCACTTTAAATACACACCAAATAATTGCCTTGAAGTGCAGAAATTGAGAACTGCTATAAGCTCAGAATATAGTGTACAACATTAGATGAAATGCTTTCTGATTAGGCAGCATTTACTCAACAATCCTGACCATGCCAAGTGTCACACCAACAAACAATACAGAATAATCAGTCAGGCTGACAATGTGGCTCAATTACACTTGCTGGAAACTACATGTAATCAATCACATGCAATAATATGTCCCCTGCAAGTGAAAGGAGTTTGTCCAAGCATTGCTGTATAAACAAACACTTTATTTTAAGGAGGGGGCAGGGTCAGGGAACACTGTTCCTTGGTGCATTCCCCATTACACATCAAAATAAATCAGGACCAAATTTCCTTCTTAAAATGGGTAACTGTAATCTTGTACATGCTCCACTGGAACACCTTGACCATTTTAACTTGTCAGCCAATCAACATATGAGTCTAACTTGCTGTATCCATTGAATATTGATATTCTTGCAGGTCTCCAGATGATAACCAGACTAAACATTTTAACAGGGCATTTTTGTTTTAAACAATATGAATACCTCCCAGTTTATTTTATGGAATCCACGGCTTGCTTCAATTATATTATAAATGGATAGTCTGACAAGGTCTTAACGTTACAATTCTTATCAGCATGTTCAAATCCTTTCTTCACCACCCTTTTTACCTTTGTAATCTATTCCAACCCTCCAGGATGTAATGAAAGCTATGAGACCTGACAGCATCTTGACTGTGGTGCCAAAGATGGGGGCTCCAGAACTGGTCCTACTTTTAGCCAAGCTGTTTCAATACAGCAACACTACTGGCATCTGCCCATCAAAGTAAAAAATTGTCCAATAACCTGTTTACAGATGTTAACTGGTCCAGCCATATAAATACTGTGGCTGCAACGGTGTATCAGAGGTTGGGAATTCTGTGGGGAGTAAAATGCCTCCCCATTTCTCAGAGCCTTTCCACAAATGAGGGGAGTTTGATGGAATATTCATCACTTGACCAGATAAGCACATCTCGAACACCATTTGACAAGCCGAAAGACCAACCTGGACAAAGAGCCTGCTTGATTGGCAGCCCATTCACCATCTATAATTGGCTTGACCTACAGGCCATCCATCACTTTAAACATTCATACCCTCTATCATTGTCGAACATTAGCAGCAATGCATATCATCTACATAATACACTGCAGCAATTCACCGAGTTCCTTCCATAGCACCTTCAAAACACATGAACTTTACCATCGCAAAGGACGAAGGTAGTAAATATATGGAAGCATCACCATCTGCAAATGCTCCTCTAAACAATACATCATCCTTACTTGGAACTATACTGTTGTTTCTTCACTGTCATAGTTTCAAAATAATAGATCATCCTTCCAAACAGCACTGAGTGTACATCTATATCACACGGACTGCAGAGTCTGAATAAGGTGGCTCACCACCACTTTCTCAAATGCAATTAAAATAGGGCAACAAAACTGGCTGAGCCGGTGTCATCCACACCCCATTAACAAATAAACAGTTTTGGTGCTTGTTCATTCCAATTTTCATCGCTCTACTATTAACGGCAGTGTTTTCAACTGCATTGATGCTAAACTCTGGAATTTTCCCCATAAACCTGTTCAGCTCTCCACAGCTTACTATTCGACTAAATTCTTAGTTACCTGTTCTTGTATTTCCTTGTATTGTTACTTGTCAAATTTTATGATGATATTGGTTAGGTCACTTTTGGAATATCGCGTGCAATTCTGGTCTTCTTCCTTTCGGAAGCACATTGTGAAACTTGAAAGGGTTCAGAAAAGTTTTACAAGGACGTTGCCAGGGTTGGAGGATTTGAGCTATAGGGAGAGGTTGAATAGTCCGAGGCTGTTTTCCCTGGAGCATCGGAGGCTGAGGGGTAACCTTATATAGGTTTATAAAATCATGAGGGGCATGGATAGGATAAATAATCAAGGTTAGGGAATCCAAAACTAGAGGGCATAGGTTTAGGGTGAGAGGGGAAAGATATAAAAGAGACCTAAGGGGCAACTTTTTCACGCAGAGGGTGGTGTGTGTGTGGAATGGGCTGCCAGAGGACGTGGTGGAGGCTAGTATAATTGTAACATTTAAAAGCATTTAAAAGAATCTGGATGGGTATATGAATAGGAAGGGTTTGGAGGGCTTTGGGCCGGGTGCTAGCAGATGGGGCCAGATTGGGTTGGGATATCTGGTCGGCGTGGACAAGTTGGATCGAAGGGTCTGTTTCCGTGCTGTACATCTCTATTACTCTATAACTTGAATACCCCTTTGGATAGTTTTACGCCATTAATGAATTGGGTCCAGACTTTGCAAGGGAATCATCTATGCAATCTGGTGGAGATTGCTGGCACAGCCTACATTCGACACAGCTCAGAATCATAGTATTCTTACAATGTGGAAGCAGGCCATTCAGCCTATCAAGTCCACAATGGTCCTCTGAAGAGCATCGTGCCCAGAACCACTTACATCCTATCCCAATTGCCCTGCATTTCCCATGGCTAACCAACCTAGCATGCACATCCCTGGATATTATGGGCAATTTAGCTTGGTCAATCGACCTAACCTGCACATCTTAACCAGTGGGAAGAAACCAGAGGAAACCCACGCAGACACAAGGAGAATGTGCAAACTCCTCACAAACAGTTGACCGAGGGTGGAATTGAACCCCGGTCCCTAGCACAGTGAGGAAGCAGTGTTAACCACTGGGTCACTGTGCCGCCACATGTAATGACGGTCTCACTGCAATTATTCCTGTCTTCAACCTCATGCATTTACATTCAAAGGCTGGAGCAGGACTCACTTCTTATCCAACACTGTAGCTAAATTGCAGGCAGGCAGAACGAATAACAGAGTTATCTGCACATGAAAACTGTATGCACTGATCAGAGATCAGAACGAACTATGTCCTCAGTGACTGCATCACAATTTGATTTTTCAGACAGCACAGTCACAGAGTTGAACAAA
Organism: Chiloscyllium plagiosum; assembly: GCF_004010195.1. Lineage (NCBI taxonomy): Eukaryota > Metazoa > Chordata > Chondrichthyes > Orectolobiformes > Hemiscylliidae > Chiloscyllium > Chiloscyllium plagiosum. The sequence continues at coordinate 42,657,154 of NC_057712.1, forward strand.
GTATCTTGTTCACATGGGTCTGTCAAGATACCTGCTCCCAGAAAAAAAGATGAACAATGAAAACAAAAGGAAACCTCAATCCCACTCTATTGCAGCAAATATTGGACCTGTAACATCTCATCTTTGGGGTTAAACAATTGCACACAGCATAAGCTTCACTCTGGCAGATAAGGAGATGTTTTTAATTCCTTACTGGCAGGATCGGTAAACCAATGAGACAGATTTAAAGTAATTGGTGGAGAGATGAGGAGTTTTTTTTAATAAGCTCAGTGAGTGGATATGATCTGGAATGCACTGCCTAAAAGGGCAGCAGAAGCAGATTCAACTGGTACCTTTCAATACTGAGTCATATAAATCCCTGAAAGAGAGATATTCACAACACTATGGTTAAGGAACTGGACAGTGAAACAAGTAGTTACAATAATTGGGTAGATTTTTGAAAGCAACGGGATGATGGACCAAATGCCCTCTTTCACAATTGTTTGATTCAATGATATTCCTTTCTCGGGAACACAACTAGATATCCACTACCAACCATATCAAAGGAGATGAAAGTTTAAATTGTTTCATTTCCTGAGTCCATTTGACAGATTTGTAACAGTGGAGGAGTGCAGATCAGGCCTGCTTTAAGAATTATACAGAACATAGTAAGTAGATATATTTTTAAAATGTTTGATTGTGTGGGATGCTGATGGTTGGCCAGTTTGTGGTCACTTCAGTTTGATTACTGCCAGCTGGGAGCAGCCTGCTTGCGTGTACAGGAAACACACATCATCTCTCTCACATTAAAGTCATTCAAAAAGGTGATGAGTCCTTTCAAGTGGCTGAGTACAAGCATCAAGATATAAAATCTATTCTGACGTCAGGGATACTGAATACTGACTGTTGGGTACAAGGTAGTAGAGAGTACCACTTAGCATTACCAATTTATCGAGGACAAGACTCTGTCACAGTAGGCAGTGCAGCAAGATTACCACTTGCCGGGTTCTTAAACAGCTCTGTGTACACAGACTATTAGCTGGAGCTGTTTTTCAGTCTGAGTCTTCCTTGATTTCCAACCAACCAACTCAAACCTTAGAATTTGCCACCTCCCCACAGAAGCTCCACTTGCTCTGGCCTTAACTCCCATTGCTCTGCATCCCTTCCAAAACCAAGGACCCCAGCACCAGTCTCAGGGCCTGCAACCTCCCAAAACAAATAGGCAGAACTTCCTTCCTCTTGTCTCGTCCCCCCATCATCTGAGCACAGATCTTAGCTCTGCCCAAGGCTTTGTCATTTGCCCAGTAATGTTAACTTCAAGACAACAGCCATTTCAAAATCTATCACATGTGCTTCTGCCCTTGCCACTTCCCATCATTTACAACAGCTTGAGATCCCCCTTGTCCTCACTTTTCATCCCACCAACCTCTGCATTCAAAGGATCATTCTCCGCCATTTCAGACAACTCCAACAGGACACCACCACATCCTCCCCTCACTCCCTCTGCCTGCATTTTGCAGCTATCATTCCCTCAGAGATACCACAGTCCACCACTCAACTACCAACACCCTTTCCACCACACGTTCCCACGTAACCGCAGAACGCCTGACACCTGCCCCTTCAACTCCTCCCTGCTCACCATCCAAGGGCCTAAACAGTCTTTCCAGGTGAAGCAATATTTAACCTATACCTCCTCTAATTTTGTATATTACGTTTACTGCACCCAATGTGGCCTACCCTACATTGGAGAAACCAAATGAGACTCGGTGACCACTTTGTGGAACACCTCTGGTCTGTGTGCAAGCAGAACCCCGACATTCCCATTACCAGATATTTTAACACAGTGTCCTGTTTGCGTGCTCACATGTCTGTCCTTGACGTGCTACAATGTTCCAGTAAAACACAGCGCAAACTGAGGAACAACATCTCATCTTCAGACTAGGCGTTTTCCAGCCTTCTGGACTTAATATTGAGTTCAACACCTTTAAGTTGTGAACCATTTCTTTCCTTCCTTTTAGCTTGTTATCATGTCCTCCCTCCCCTTTTCCACTTACTGTCCTTTCAAGTCTGGTAGGAGACACTGATCACTTAATGTGAACTACTAACATCTTTTCTCCACCAGCACCCTAATCCCACTACCCTCACCATCATCTGCCCCGAACTATAGCATAAGTGCTATCCTCTCCACACTTCACTTCAGCTCTCTTGAAGAATCATCTAAACTTGAAATGTTAGCTTGCTTTCTGTCCACGGATGCTGCCTGACCAGCTGTGATCCCCAGCATTTGTTGCTTTCAGCCATTTCAACACCACAGGTCCTGACTCTGTTTACAAAGTCTGACAATACACCTCCAACAAGCCACAATTCTGAAGTTTTGGCCAAGGTAAATGCTTCAGCTCAAAGAGATTTTAAAAAATGCAATAGAAGAACTGCAAGATGTACAGAAGACACAATGAAGGGAGAAGCATGCTTGGAAGAAATAAAACTAAAATGGCAGGGGTAGCGATTGCAATGCTGGTAAAGAGAGAGGGTGAAAGAGAGAACACATGAAAGGGAAAGGAGTGAGAGTGTGAAAGAAATGAGGGAAGAGTGAGAAGAACAGGGTTAGAAAAAGAGAAAGTGGAATTGGAGTGGGGGGAGGAGGCGACCTTGAGCAAAGTGACTGGGAGATTTGGTTTGTTATTTAGCAACATCATTAGACATTATCAAGATTTTACTGTAGCTCATTTCAAAACTGAAAATGCTGAGTATTTACTGATCAATGCGCTATGGTGGAATATTTTAAATTAAAACTGAGTGGAGGTACTCTACTCATTCCGTTCCATTGATAAAAGATTGTTTTCCTTTTCTATCATTTATGTTGTGGCTGTGTCGAAAAGTTGTATGGACGATCGGATTTATCAAAACCATTAAATAATGTCAGCAATGTTAGGCTGGTGGTGCTATTGCTTTGAAACTCTTGGTACTTAAATAAATCAACTCAACTAACTCAGCGCAAACCTGTGGCACAGGGACAATAGTGAAGACCAGCCCTGTGATCAATCTGTGCCTGTCGTTTCTTTTACCTTGAATTGTTGGCCAAGTTGTTCATTACTCTGAAAGCTAAGAGTGATTAAATTGCATTGTACTATGATGACATAACCCTCTGGTTCCATTTCTGATGCACAGGGAAATAGATTAAAAAGGGCCTTAATTTCAACAAAAAAAAGCATCAGCTCAAATCGTGGCATTCCCCCAAACCACAAAATGCCACAAAGTCATGAAGACCTTTAGCCAGTGAGGTTTGAGAAATGATTATTACACAGATATGAATGACGCTGTGGGGAGACATGCCACCACAATCCCCAGTTTCTGTTAAGCGAAATATGTTAGTGTAAAGGTATACCAGGACATGACGAGTAACAGACACCAGCTGGTTAATAACCACACAACAAACAGCTGGAAACTATCAGTCATGTCACAAGCTGCCTCCAGCTCACAAAGCCACATTGCTCACCCAATCTAATTCAGCCATATTGAAATTTAATATTCTAAAGGTTGCTAGGAAACTGGTTACCTGGCAACGCTGAAATAAAGTAAAATGACGGAACTTCAGAAAGTGTTATCAGAAATCTTTTCCCAGGACCTCAGATGCAAATCACACCCTGTTGCATACACAAGTATTTTGGTTACCTTATCAGTGAAAACCCCACTGCTGTTCACATTAGAATTTTCTATCACTGCTGATATAGTACAGACGCGCACCTCGTCCATCAATGGTGTGTTTTCATAATAACCCTTGCACTCAGAGTTCACACTTTCAACATCAGGAGATATTTCCCCAGGAACAAATAATGGGGCATCTGGTTCCACCGAAGTCTGCACATGGTCACATTCTGACTGTGTTTCGGATTGACTTTCAACAACCGTATCCCAGTAACGTGTCTCTCGTGTAAGTGTACTCTCGTTTTCTTCCTCCATTGTTGCTTCTTCCAGATCTGTCTGTTGTGTCTCAAAGAACTTGGGCATAATCTCTGCTGGGGTGGATATGAAGTTAGATTTCTCATCAAGAATTTGTTTGCCAACACCATTTTTCACGTTGTATTCCATGGTCTTTTCATTTCCCTCAAAATCAGTGTCTTCTCTTGCATTATGCTCAGAAACCAACTCTAAGGCCATAATTAGTTCTGCCTCTTCAGTTGGGGAGACACCATAGTCCTCACTCTTTGAGATAGAGGGTACACTTTTAGGTGTTCGTGACAACATTAGCTCTTTGCCAGAGTTGACGCTGGGCCCGAATCTTTTGGCTTCATGGTCCCTTGTTAAATGTACTCCATCCACAGAGGATAAACTCCTGTATCGAATTTTATCACCATTCGCCCATGGGTACCTTTGTGCTTTACTTGCTGAGGGACTGGACAGCCCGGAGTCCTCCTCTGAAGTGAGTGAGCCGCTGGTGCCCTTGTCCCGGCTCCAGGACGACAAAGTGGCAGCCTCCGTACTTTCACAAGGTGAAGCCTCTGCTCGGCTGGGGTAGTCTGTGAAGGGAGGAACAAATGTCCTCCAGGACCGTCGGTTCTCCCTTTTCTCTGTCACAGCTTTCACCTTGGGAGCACCAGCAGATCGGATGGCATCACTGTTGAGCTTCAGGGCATCGAAGATCATTTTCTCGTCCAGTCTGGTGCTCTCTCTGGCCCTCAGCTCAAGGGCACCGGGGGTTGAAAGTGCACCATTGCTAGAGAAGGGGGCAGATTCTAGTGTCCGTTGGCTGTATGGGAGGTAACGCTCTGTCAAGTGTCTTGAAGCAAGGCTGCCCTTTGAGCCTGAGTCTATCTGTTCATTCAGTCTCACTGTGTCATATATGGATCTTTGGGGAACATAACAATCTTCAATATTAATGTCCTCTTCCTCGGTTATCCCCACACAGGCTGGATTTTGGCGTAGGCAGTCAGGCCTACTCAGTGGTTTTCCCATTTTGTTGGTTTTTTTTGTTAAAGCATTATGTAGTTTCTCCAATTTTTTTTAAAAAATCCTTTCACAATTTTAAAGGCAGCCAAATGTGAAATCAAACCTACAATAAACATGAGTGTCCCAGCTAAAGCAACGTGTTCACTGGTTTCTTGAAATCTGCAGTTAATAAAAATATTTTAAAAATTCATGCATTGAGACTGCATTTAAAGGAGATCTTTTAAAAACAAAAACAAAATTCCAGTGCAATGGTGACTGTTTAACTTTACCTGATTGTAATCTGGTGCAAAAAAAAGGAGGGGGGAATTGATTCTTTGTATAAAGTGCGTAGGCTGTTAGTTTGGCAGTTAAAAAAAACACAACAGTAAGTTCAGAAGGTCTTTCAGTCAGAAATTCCGTGCCTTCTTTTCCCCTCAAGCCCCTCTACCCTTTAACCCCTCCCCCTATTTCAATTCTTTTTAGCAGCAAGAAAGGTATGTACAGACAGCACTGTAATTTCAGCTGATCCCCATCACCGGGAACTTTGCAAAGGAAGGAATCTTTCAGCTGAACACAATAGCTCTGCCGATGTCTCAGTGATCACCCTCAGTCCCCTTTGCAGGCAAAACAATTCACAGTTACAAGCAAAGAAACCTCCTCATCGGGCAAAACGGAATCACAGCAGCCTGCGTCCAAAACCCAAACCTCTGGCGATCGGAGAACACAAGTCACTTTGGGGTTTTTTTATATGCAAAAGGAAACCACTTTTTCTGCTAAAGACAAAGGCGCATCAACTTGTTTTCTTTTTTTTGTCACATAGCTAGTTTTTCCTCCTGTATTGATTTGACGATTGGTTTCTCTCTCTCTCATGTCAAGCCTTTTGCAGCCTGTCTTTAGTTCTGCAGCACAATCCGCGGGTTTGTGAGAACAAATCTTCCCCTCCCCACTGCAGCCAATGTAGACATTCAGTGCAAAATGTTTCAGAAACAAACGCTGCTGCTGGTTTTTGTTTTACCCTCGTCCTCGAAGCAAGTTGTTCAAGCACAGAGCGGGACAAGTTCCTTCCAGTCGCCCAGCCTTGCGAGCACAGTGCCCACTCGAGGCTTCATGGTTCCGGGAGGAGAGCTTGGGTCTCAGTCACAGACAGCGAGGTGCGGACGCAGGCTGGAGGGAGGGAGGGAGGAAGACAGACATGGGAGCGGAGCGGACCGGACCGGACCGGCGTGGTCACCGCTAAGGAAGCACCCAGGGCTGAGCTGTGCAGCCTTCCCTCCCCGGAGCTGAGAAATCTTCCAAAGATCCACAGTGGAGTGACGCCCCTTTCTCTCTGCCACACTCCGGGTTGATGGAGTCTATGAGTGGCCGCTTCATTCGACCCCCGGCGATCTCCTCTGTCACACCCCCAGCCCTCCTTTTGTGTTCGCGCCCATCTCATTCTCAACCACATGTTCTGTTTCCAGGAGAACCCTCAGGTATTTCGGTTGCAGATCTGGTGAATTCAGGCTCCCCGGCGGATACCACATAGAGCTACAAAGGCTTTGCTAACCTTAGCACACCACCTGCTCAGCGGATAAGACTGAGGGAAACTGGATCTGGTCTGGGACTCCCCCCTTGGTCTCACCTTTGTGGATATCATTTCAATCACCATTTTTATCAACCTGTATTAAGGGGGAAGGAGAGAATGTAGAAACCAGGACCGACCTAATCCCCGCAAGTGACCAAAAACCCCTGCCAATACCAGAAATCTACAGTGTACCAAAAGAGTTCATTCAGACTATTGTGTCTGTGATAATACTATCTGAGCATCCCCACCTCTCCTTCAGAGGTTTACAATTCTCCCCCTCAAGTATTTATTCAATTCCTATTTTAAATTGCCATTAAACTTGAACAGCTCTTTTCACGATCATGAAACATGCTTTCTCTCCACAGATGCCGCCAGATCTCCTGAGCTTCTCTACCAATTTCTGTTTTGTTTCACTGGGTTTGCTTTTTACACGGTACCCCTTTCTTCCCTCCAGTCACATAATGTTCGCTGTGTTGCTGCTCCTGGCACCTGTAATCTCATTAAAGATAGGAAGGGATTTCTACAAATAGTAACTGCTTCAGGTACACTTGCTGTCACAAACATATAACCACTGGTGCAAGGTCACTGCAAAGATATCAGCCTGACATCCCACAGTGAAGCATATCAGAGTAGGTACAAAATCCAATCTTGAGAGTTCGCTGGTTAGGTCTCAGCTGGAGTTGTGGGACCAATTCTGGGTAGTTCACATCAGGAAGGGGGTAAATGTGTTGGAAAGCGTGCAGAGAAGATTTGCTAGAATAAGACCAAGTGCAGAATTGGAAAAGCTGGGATTGTTCTTGGAGTCATGACCATTAGGAGGAGACTTACGGTAACAGAGATGTACAGCAGACCCTTCGGTCCAACTCATCCATGTCGACCAAATATCCTAAATTAATCTAGTCCCATTTCCCAGCATTTGGCCCACATCCCTCTAAACTCTTCTTACTCATGCACCCATCCAAATGCCTTTTAAATGTTTGATTGTAGCAGCCTCCACCACTTCCTCTGGCAGCTCACTCCATACATGAACTACCCTCTGTGTGAAAAAGTTGCCCCTCTCACTTTAACTATGCCCTCTAGTTTTGGATTCCCACCCCAGGGAAAAGACCTTGCTTATTCACCCTATCCATGCCCCTTTTGATTTTATAAACCTCTGCTAAGTAGCCCCTCAACCTCGAGGCAAAATAATCCCAGTTTATCCAGCCTCTCCATATAGCTCAAACCCTCCAACCCTGGCAACATTTAACAAAATAATTCAAAATTGAGGTGTTTGTATGGAGAAATTGGGTCCACTGTCAGGGGAGGCAGTAACTAAAGGCCACAGATTTAGGATCATTGACAAAACATCCAGAGGGAATCTGAGGAGAATGGTTCATGCAGTGAGTGATGTAAATCTGAAATGCACTATCGTAATGGATGGTGGAAAAGGGCCCAATAGTAAATTTCAAAGGGAAACTGGATAGATATTTACAAAGAAAAATGTGAGGGATGGCAAAAGCAAGGAGGAGATTAACGAGATAGTTCTTTGAATATTCTGACATTAGCATTTGATGCTGAATGGTACTTTTCACCTTCTCTGCAAAGGACACAGGTGTCACCTTTTAAAATTAGTGTGGTTTGTAAAGCTGCCAGTTCTACACACCATCCAAACGGGGACAGATATCCAGATAGTTGTAGTTTATCATGCAAATTCCTAATCTCCAGTTTTAGTCTACACCCCATTACCCCCAGCTCAAACAAAGTTTAATGATAGTTCCTTGTGAACTCTACTTGTTATAATTCTCCAGCTGCCTTCCAGTACCTTTACTCAGTCACCATGATATTTTTTAATTTGCATTTCTAAACGTTGAATTTTGACAGGCTACTCCTCTGAGGGATCACACCTGAGCCTGGCAATGTATTGACTATTGGTATCTGACTAAGGACTACGGCAATGTGTGTGATACCTGGCTAATGTCTGAGCCAGTAACAAGTGATACTATCATGGTAATGGCAAATTGGTGAAAAACTTACTGCTTCACTAATATAAGGCTATTCTCAGTAATGGTGACTGTGATATGATCATGATTGTAAAACCTTATCTAGTTAACTAATGTCCTATAAGGAAGAAAATCTGCCATTCTTACCTATATGACATACAGGTGACTCCAGACCCAACATAGTTGACTGTTGACTACCCTTTTTAAGAGCCTCAAAGCACTCAATTCAAGAGCAATTGGAGATTATCCCATGAAAGAATAAAGAGAGAAAGATTCTTCACAGAATCTACCAGTTCAACTTAAAACCTGCCCCATGTAGTAACCTTTCAATGAAATGGGCCAGCAAGCCACTTATACCAATGAGTGCAGCTTTGAGATAACCAGTAATGGGCGAAAGGTACATCAGTGCTCACGTTTCACAAATCAATTAAAAAAGATTGCAAGTACTTTACTTCAAATATGGAACAGTGATGGTCAATCTTTCTTCCCCTAAGTTCAGGTATCATTAAGGCCACAAGGCCAAGTATGCTGTCCTATCATTCCCCTGATTGAGGGTAATCAACCACTCAGCAGTAACTAATGAAAATCACTGAGTAATATATCCACCAACACAGATATGGGAGGAAAGAAGAGAACCATTTTCAAACACATTATACAATCTTATCTTCGACAGTTCACAGAAACAGTTTCATGCACTGTTGTGGAATAAATACTGAATTTCAGCGCAAACTATAGATGTGTGAAATCTAAACTGTGAGGTCTAACTTGACTTTTAATCCATCTCATTAAGATAAAGTTTCCCAATGCAAGACTCTTACTGGCCATTTAAATGGCAGAATTGACTACTTTATGATCCAAGTAACTTAATGCTTTTCTCCAAACCAAAAATGGTGCATCAGCAACACATCATTGCTTTTAATTGTAAATCTTTTAAGTTTCTACAGCCTTGTATGATATTAATTCTTCTAGTAACTGCATTTACTTTAATGTCAGTGAGCAAGTAGTCACACATCATAATCTGATCATCTCTCCATGCTTCAGCAACAGTAAAAACTCTTTCTAAAAAAAAGGCTAAAAACATGACTGTATTGTAGTTACAGCCCCAATAATAATTGACTCAAGTATTCTGAAGGCAGACAAAACCAATTAAGGACTTTGAAACCAATGTCTGAGAGAACAGAGGCCAAAGTAATGCAATAAACCAACACAATGTCAAATCCCTAGCAAGATTAAGTCATTATTAAAAATACCCTAGGCCCCAGACGTCACAAAGTTTGTTAAAAAACCTTTTATTTGGAACTAGTTGTCCAATCGCAGCTGCCTTGGAGGGGGTTTGAGTGGAGTGAAGATAACAAACTGTCTCCTGGCAAAACTATGTACTCCTGAGCTCCATTTCAAAACACATTAAAATCAACATATTGGGAAAATCAACATTTCCAATAATGACTGAAAACACCAGCCAGTCAAAAAAAGTACATCAAAACAAGTTCAGACAAAGAAAAAAAATCTGAAGGGAAGATAGTATTGAACAAATTTTAGCTAAGCGTTTATTCTCAATTGCATGTAAAAGGTGCCGAATTGCATCAATTTCTTGTTGAGCATCTCTTTGAAATCTTAGGGAGACGTCAATGCACATGGGATTTAACAAATATCAAGGTTGAGTTTCAAATTTGTGGAAAAGAAGGCATTTCACATTCAGTCTGAAGCCAGGCAGGAACTCATCTAACCTGTGCAGGTGCAAGAACTTGAATGGGCAATGGTGCCTTTCTTGAGTTCCAAGTTTTACAGTCAATTAAGTACTTTTGAAGTGTAGTCACTGTTGCAATTAAGAAACACTAAAACCCACAAACAATCTGACAAATTTATTTTTAGTGATACTGGTTGGGGTTTAAATATTGCCAGAACCCTCAGGAGAAAGAAACAGGAATCAGTACCATAAGGACCTAGTACACACACGAGGGCAAATGGGGCCTTGCTTTAACATTTCATCTGAAGGAGACACCACCTTCAGCAGTGTAGCAGTCTTTCAGAACTCTACTGGGAGTGTCAGCCTGGAGTGGGGCTTGAATCCACAACCTGACACAACAGACCAGAGGTTGTTTATTGCACCAATCAATACTGCCTTCTTCCTCTGCAAAGGATGTATCTGTAATAAGTTAATCGCAGCCCAGGTGAAATAGCAGTAGGGTACAGAAACTACCACCATTGGAGTATTAGTCAAGAAATGTGCTCTACTCTAGCTACTCATATATGATTTGCAACATTTTAAAAAAACTCCTTTTTCAATTTATTTTGTGCAATTACACTGCAACTTAAATAACAGGAAATATATGCATGAGAACACTACAGTCTTAACATCTCAAAATTGCTAATCTTCACAATCAGCACTAACTGCTAAAATAAACCCAACAATTGAGGCTATTTCCAATTGCAATCAGTATAAGCAGTCCTTCATTTAATTGCATTGTACCAGTGACCAGGAAATGTGAATCATTTAGCAGAATACATTTTGTGCACATGTACGGTATACTTCAGCCTTTCCCAAGTTGCATCTGTTTTCTATACTTGCAATGGGAACATATGCTCAATCCCACTGGTCATGGCAAAGTTTGACCTTGGCTACTGATTTTCATATGCATTTTATAACAGAGTCTCCATGTCAGGCTCACAGTGAGCTCATTTCCCAACCACCTCACCAACCAGTACACCTAACCCCCACCAAAATACATTTGTTGAAATGAATATATTAGTGGGATTGACTTCTCTAAAATGCCAATTTCTCTTTGTTGCTAATAACAATCAAATATCAAAACCAATGCATAGGAACTGCAGCAGGCCATGCAGTCCCTCAAGCCTGCCTCCCTACGGGAGATGATTATAAGGTGAAGCTGAGGTAGAAGATGAACTATCTCCACATACCTTGATTCCTTTTATGTCCAGACATAATGGCCTGGATCATTAACTACCAAACAACTTCAGTGCTAACTTCTAAATTGTGGAGGATCGTTACATGCAACCCTGCAAAACTACGTTAGGCTTCAGATATTTTCCCATCCCTGCTGTCTCTATCCTACTCTGAAACATACTTTCTTTCACTCTCTCATCTTGTAAAGGTTTTAAATCTTCATGTTAACCTGAACTTAAGTGGCCTGATCATAACCTTGCTTGATCTGCACATCCGGATAATTTATAGCAGGGGTTACTGGATCACAGTTCTCCATTGGAGGAATTTCAAGATGAATCACCAAGTCTGTAACTAGCAGCATGGTAGAAGGCAAATTCGATAGGCCCTGACCCTTTCTTGCCCCTAATTTTGAGTTTCAATGACAATCAGAAAATGTAGTTGATTCCGCCCCCATCCCAACTTCGAGGCATTAAGTCCAATTGTAGGGCACTTAACATCGACCTGACAGAGCGTCAGCAGCTCAGCATGACTCCCACAATCCTTTTCAGCAATGTTCTTTCTGTCTCGACAGCTATTCCTTCTACAGCTCGATACCAAACTGTGTGTTATATGCACTCAATGAATCATTGGGAAACATTTTTACAGTACAGTATGACAAACAGATCATGTTTCACTCAGTTTACACCATCAAAAGTCCTGAATTAAGTTACAGCCTTATAACAGGGTACTGTATAAGTGCAACGTGTTGGTTTAAAAAGGAATTTAGGAAACATGTATTATCCACTCCAGAATTTTGTCATTGCACAAAAGTTTTTCAAACTGGTGGGAGACCAATTTTGGAACGTATTGTGTCGTCTTATGTTGTCTACAACAAATCACTTTTAGTTAATGGACTTTTACCAATTCTCCATGACAATCTACTGAAAACATAGCTCCAAATCATTGACTTGTTCTTACAGGTTGGGAGCATCCCATTGTTTTTTCAGAAGGTTTATTGTCAGTATTTCTCCTCAATCAGACTCATTTATTGAGAGATTGTGGAAGCAGTCACACATTCACACAGCTGAAAATAAATTTTCCCATTCACTCATAAGAATCTTGAAAGAGAAGACAAGTCATTCAGTCATGGCTGATTTGCACTTCAATCCCCTTTACTTGCTCCTGATTCATTTACATTCCTTGAAAACCTTACTGAACAAAAATCGTCCAGTCAGTGTCTTATAAACTCAAACTGGAATGGAATCTACAGGTGGGAGAAGAGAGTACAACATTTCCACTACCCTGCTGTGAAAACCTGCTCATTGATTTCACTCCAGAATAGCCTGGCTGTAATTGAAAGATAACAGTGAGACCCTTTTAACATATCTTTTTTAAAAGTTGTCAAAGCAGCTTTGACAGAACAGTGAGGAGTATCCTTAAACGTGAATATTTGAAGTTGTAAAGGATAGACTGGAAGAAATGTGAAAGCTTCCCAAATTCCCTAGCCATGACTCAATGAGTAACATTTGTGGTCAGAAGGTTCTAAGTTCAAATGTCACTCCAGAGACTTGAGTACCTAATCCTGATTTACACTCTCAATGCAGTACTGAAGGAATGCTGTCACTGGTACACAATATGTGTACTGTCTTTTGGATAAGATCTTCCATTGAGACGCCGTCATGTAGATGGAGTAGTCAAAGAAAGTGCAGGGGAATTCTTTTCAATTTTCTGTGATACTTTAACCAAATTTTAAACAAACTCAAACTGGAGCCTTTATTTCACTGTTGTTTGTGGACACTGGCTGAGCACAAATAGTCCCCAAAAACAGGGACTACACTTCAAAACAATACTTAATTGATTGGAAAGTGTGTTGTGACATCCTTGGGTTGTAACTGAACCAAACAGTTGAGAAATGGAGATTCTTGCTCAGTTAATATTAAACTGTGGTTCAAATTTGAAGCTGAACATTAAATGGAATCGTTATCGGCCAGGCCCTTGTTGGAGATCATCACTCAGGCTAAGTACTCTACATGATTCAAAAAGCTGTACACCACACCAGAACCAACTACTATGATCTCATCTACCATCTGCATTAGTGCACAGACACTGAACTATGCTAAAGGTAAATCTTACGGAAGGAAACAATTCTCTGTGAAGTGTTCAAAGAATTTGGTTAACCTTCTTCAAATGTCTAATCCAATTGAGAAGAATACCATTAGGGAAATATTGAACTAATTAAAACCTGCTTTCACATCTGCACCAATTGTATCTGCTTACTAATGAGCTCAGATGCTTTTTATGTGAATTAATCAGAATTTAAAAATGAAAAAAATATCCATCTTCAAACTTCTCTTGAAAGCAACAGGATATGGAAATTATTACAACATTAGCCTCTGGTCTTAGAGGAAGCAACAACTTTTGGCTATCTCCCTCATTCCTTTTAAACTCTCCATCCTGTTACTCTATTTCTTAGCTCCATTCCAACAAATATCCTGTTTTAAAGGCAAGCCACTTTCCACCCCTCCCCCACCAACACCCCCGCCCCCAATCAAACACTGCTACCCTGTAGGTTTTCTTTTATTTATTCAAACATTTGAATTTTAAGAGATTGAGAATGCAGAGAAGCACCAGGACCAAAAGCACAACAATAGGATTTAAAATCAGGAGGAACCAAAAACAACCAGAGCACCAGAGAAGGTGAAAAAAAAATCACCTGGTATCAAGTAAGATAATGAGAAAGCCACTCAAGGACCTAATAAAGCACATGTATACACAATTTGCGACAAGGAGTCATACATAAATGGAAACCTTTATTTCACACAGATGGCTAGAGTTTTATATCGATTACTCTGTAAGTCACCCTCAATTAGCATCAAAGAGTAAAATGTAAAATGGGGAGCTGAGACCAAATTTCTTTTTACATAGCCAGTTATGATGATCTGGAATACATTGCCTAAAAGGGAAAATGCAATAATAATTTTCAAAAGGAAATTGGATAAATATTTAAACAGGTAAAAAAAAAATGTAGGGTTTTGGGAAGAGGAGAACATGAGACTAATTGGAGATTCTTTTCAAACTGCTAGCACAAACATGATGGGCTGAATGGCTTCCCTTCTATCATTAAACAGGAAGAAAGAACAAAAACAAAATAACAGATATACTTAGAGGGAGGAGGAATGGGTCAGCACCCTTCCTTTACCAAAATAATTAAGTATTTCATATCAAGAAAGTAAGTCAGTCTTTAGTTTAAGCGTTTCTACAAACAGCAATTTGACAGGTGATACTGAATCCCTCAATGTGTTTAATTCATAATAATGGGTTGCTTCAGTTCGTTCACCCATTAAATCACTGCTCCCGCAAGTGAATCTGAAGGAAACAGCGTTGGTTGGGGGTGGGGAGAGAGGGGCACACAACACACTACTACCAGACACTGGAAACCTTTGCAATCAATTAAATATCCTCATCCTCCAAAGGTGTTGTCTTTCGAATGACAAGAACAAAGTCATGAAATGGATGACATGACACTAACAACAGTGGCAACACTGCTATAACGATAAGAGCATCATGATGCAATCAAAGTCAATCCAATCCTCCTACACATGAATGCACTTTGAACAAGTAACACTGGTATCCTTTCACTATATGTCGAGAGGGGAACTTGGAGAGAAAGAGTTTGCTGACTAAAAATATCATCGGACCCATGACCTCAGAATCCAGAACATCCAAGCCTTGGACAGGAACTTCTTTATTTGTAAGATTTGATTTTCAGTCAGGGATCAAATCAGTTTACTGAAAGCAAACTGTCAGTACACATTGTGCAGCAAGCTCTCTTTAGGTAACTATTGTCTACTTGATATTATTAGGGAGTCAGAACTTCCTGTGCACAGTGGCATGGGCTAAATTTAATATGGGAAAGAGTTATGTCATCCCGAGGGTCAACTGAAACATTTTTCTGACACACACGTTTCCTGTTTCCCTGAAATGATGGAGACTTGCTGTGCTGCAGCCCCACAGGTATGAGAGCCCAAGCAGTTACCCTCGACATGTACAGCCAGTGAATTTTGGCAGGCTATTGCACTGTGTTGGAATCACAGCCTGATCTAAACCGATTTCCAGATATGCAGGATTTCCAAAATTGGCCAATGATAAGCGAACAGGAGTTAAAATCCCAGCTAGTTTCTCAGGATGGCTCTCATTCTTAACATGCACTCAATTTGAATCTGAATGGCCTATATATATATATATAATATATATATATATATATAATATATATATATATATATACACACGTACAAAAAAGGGAATGGCTGGGAAAGGACATATTTAGTGAACTCTACTGATTCATAGACAACGCAGCAGGAAATATTTACATATCATTCTCTGATGCCAAACACACAGCTTTCAAGTAGAGACAAACCTCCCCACTGGCGTTATGGCTTAAAAATCAATACTTATTGATCCTTTATCACCTAAGACACATTGGGGAGAAAACTACATGAGAACCTTAAGTTCTTTCCTGTGATTAAATTTCTGTGTTTTAAGACTAAGCACTGACGGGGACAGGAGGGGATCATTGACCCCCTCAAGCCTATTCCCTGTTTAATTGGATTGTGGTTGACACTCCATATAATCTCCTTGGTTCCAGGCTGCTCAATAACTCTACTGGCAAGAATCTAAGAATTTCAGATTTTAAATTGTTAACTGACCTGGCATCTGCTCCTTTGTGAAAGAGATGGTTCCGTGCTCCCGCCATATTATTTCCTAACCTGGTTTAGCTTTGACTTTAAAATTATACCCCCAAGGATTTTCCACCATCTCTCCAACTCTACCAAGACCTTGGAGTGCAGGTTCATAGCTCCTTGAAAATAGAGTCGCACGTAGATAGAATAGTGAAGGCGTTTGGTATGCTTTCCCTTATTGGTCTGAGTACTGAGTACAGGAGTAGGGAGGTCATGTTGCATCTGTACAGGACATTGGTTAGGCCACTTTTGAAATATTGTGTGCAATTCTGGTCTCCTTCCTATCAAAAGGATGTTGTGAAACTTGAAAGGGTTCAGAAAAGATTTACAAGGATGTTGCCAGGGTTGGAGGATTTGAGCTATAGGGAAAGATTGAATAGGCTGGGGCTGTTTTCCCTGGAGTGTCAGAGGCTGAGGGGTGACCTTACAGAGGTCTATAAAATTATGACGGGCATGGATAGGATAAATAGACAAAGTCTTTTCCCTGGGGTGGGGAGTCCAGAACTAGAGGTTTAGGCGGAAGTGGGTACTGCTGATGCTGGAGATTTGAATCAAGATTAGAGTGGTGTTGGAAAAGCACAACAGGTCAGGCAGCATCCGAGGAGCAGGAAAATCGACGTCTCGGACAAAAGCCCTTCATCAGGATTGAGTCTCGGACCCTCAGGGCATAGGTTTAGGGTGAGAGGGGAAAGATATAAAAGAGATCTAAGGGGCAACCTTTTCATGCAGAAGGTGGTGCGTGTGTGGAATGAGCTGCCAGAGGAAGTGGTGGAGGCTAGTACAATTGCAACATTCAAAAGTCATCTGGATGGGTATATGGATAGGAACGGTTTGGAGGGATATGGGCTGGGTGCTGGCAAGTGGGATTAGAATAGGGTGGGATATCTGGTCGGCATGGACGAGTTGGACCGAAGGGTCTGTTTCCATGCTGTACATCTCTATGACTCTAAGTCCTTTCAAATTGGGTCTTCCAAATGTCATCATGTTCAGAAACATCCAAGGATAGGACGTGGCCAAATTCATCTCTCTTAGGAATTTTGTGTTACAATAATACTGTGTGTATAATTTGTGATGCATAAGGCAATGACCATTTTATTCTCTGTTCAACATGTGTGTGTACTGTGCCTCTTGCTTATTAAAAAATTCTCTACCAAAATCATATCCAGAAACGATTGTGGCGGCTGATTAAATACCAAAGCATGTTCGTATTTTAAACTCCAGAAAGGACAGTAAGCACTGAAAGTGATGATAAAAAAACATTCAATATGCAGAGGTTGACTGGCTTTCGTTCCAGAAATTAACTGCTCAAGAAAATAAAATTGCTTCCTTTTCCTTTCCAATCTGTCCTCCCTCTTCACTTAAAGAAAACACTGCCAGCCTCAAACTTCAATCCTAAGATCTTTTTTTAAATTTGTTTAATCTCGTGGGATGTGGGTGTTGCTGGCTGGCCAGCATTTATTGCCTGTCCCTAGTTGCCCTTGAGAAGGTGGTCATGAGTTGCCTTCTTGAACCAATAGAGTTCACCTGCTATCATTGACCAACAATGCCATAAGGGAGAGAATTCCAGGATTTTGAACCAGCCACAATGAAAGAACAACAATATATTTCCAAGTCAGGATAGTGAGTAGCTTGGAGGGGAGCTTGAACGTGGTGGCGTTCCCATATATCTGCTTATACATATAGCTATATTGCTTCTGATTGTGCAATTGACAATTTCCATTTATCCAGAGCCTTTAATCGTAAAACATTACTAGCATCCCACTGTCACCATCCCTGCCCCCCAGAACCCTGAGGGGAACACCACCCCTGCTCATGACTGTACCCCCATTCCACCCCCCACCACCACACCCATTCCAGTTACAAGCTCCGCCCCCACTCCCAGCTCCACACCTACACCAGATCCCAGCTCCCAGCCCTGCCGAGTTTTCTCCATCCCTCCAGGCCTCCCCCTCACTGAGGATGAACGATCAGTCCTCAGCGAAGGACTCACCTTCATCCCCCTCCGCTCATGCATCAATGAATTTAATACACACCGTGACGTCGAATACTTCTTCTGCCGCCTCCACCTCCGAGCTTACTTTCACAATCAGGACTCCCGCCCACCTTCTGAGGACCCCTTCGCCCACCTCC
>NC_057712.1:42675569-42676916 GCF_004010195.1 Chiloscyllium plagiosum
CTCCCACCCACAGCTTCCAACCTCATAGTCCGGGAACCCCGCACTGCCTGGTTCTACCTCCTTCCCAAGATCCACAAGCCTGACCACCCTGGCCGACCCATTGTCTCAGCATGCTCCTGCCCCAGTGAACTCATCTCTACCTACCTTGACACTGTCCTATCCCCCCAGTCCAGGAACTCCCCACATATGTTTGAGACACCACCCATGCCCTCCACCTCCTCCAAGACTTCCTTTTCCCCAGCCCCCAACGCCTCATCTTCACCATGGATATCTAGTCTCTCTACACCTCCATCCGCCATGACCAGGGCCTCCAAGCCCTCCGTTTCTTCTTCTCCTGGCGTCCCCAACAGTACCCTTCCACCAACACTCTCATTCATTTGGCCGAACTGGTCCTCACCCTTAACAATTTCTCCTTCGAATCCTCCCACTTCCTCCAGACCAAAGGGGTAGCCATGGGCACCCGTATGGGCCCCAGCTATGCCTGTCTCTTTGTTGGCTACGTAGAATAGTCCATCTTCCATAGTTACACTGGCACCACTCCCCACCTCTTCCTCCGTCACATTGATGACTGCATTGGCGCCACCTTGTGCTCCTGTGAGGAGGTTGAGCAATTCATCAACTTCACCAACACATTCCACCCTGACCTTAAATTTACCTGGATCATCTCTGACACCTCCCTCCCCTTCCTGGACCTCTCCATCTCCATTAATGACGACCGACTTGACACCAACATTTTTTACAAACCCACCGATTACCTGGATTACACCTCTCCCCACCCTACCTCCTGCAAAAATGCCATCCCGTATTCCCAATTCCTCCGCCTCTGCTGTATCTGCTCCCAGGAGGGCCAGTTCCACCACAGAACACACCAGATGGCCTCCTTCTTTAGAGACCGCAATTTTCCTTCCCACATGGTTAAAGGTGCCCTCCAACGCATCTCATCCAGATCCCGCACTTCCGCCCTCAGACCCCACCCCTCCAACCGTAACAAGGACAGAACCCCCTGGTGCTCACCTTTCACCCTACAACCTTCACATACACCAAATCATCCGCTGACATTTCCTCCACCTCCAAACGGACCCCACCACCAGGGATATATTTCCCTCCCCACCCCTTTCCACCTTCCACAAAGACCGTTCCCTCCGTGACTAACTGGTCAGGTCCACGCTCCCCAACAACCCATTCTCCCTTCCTGGCACCTTCCCCTGCCACCGCAGGAATTGCAAAACCTGTGCCCACACCTCCTCCCTCACCTCCATCCAAGGCCCTAAAGGAGCCTTCCACATCCATCAAAGTTTTATCTGCACATCCACCAATATCATTTATTGTATCTGTTGCTCCCGATGC
>NC_057712.1:42677124-42750192 GCF_004010195.1 Chiloscyllium plagiosum
CCCCCCCACTCACCTATTGTACTCTATGTTACTTTCTCCCCACCCCCACCCTCCTCTCATTTATCTCTTCACCCTTCAGGTACTCTGCCTGTATTCCTGATGAAGGGCTTTTGCCCAAAACGTCAATTTTCCTGCTCCTCGGATGCTGCCTGAACTGCTGTGCTTTTCCAGCACCACTAATCCAGAACAAGACAGAAATGTCAAATTAAATTTAACAGCAAGTCACATAATGTGATTCTAGACCAGATGACAAGTATGGCCAAAGAGATAGATATTAAAAAGCATCTTAAAGAAGGAAAAGGGGTAGAGAAGCAAATAAGTATACAGAGGTAATTCCCGAGCGTATAGCCAAGGCACTTGAAGGCATTGATGCCAATGCAGGAACAACTAAAATTTTGGAAATCACTTGTGGACAGAACTCGAAAAGCACAGAGATCTCGGAGATTTATGGGAGTGAAAAAGACAGCGTGAGGCCTGGTCATGCAGATTTAAAACCAAGACTGAGAATTTTAAATAACTCCTGCTTAAACAATGGGTAGATGGATAATGGCAAAAGTAACTTCATGTGAATAAGAACCCAAGCAGAGTTTTAGATGAACTTAAGGTTATGGAAGGTCAAATTGGAAGGTCAACCTTGAGTGAGTTGAATAGGCAAGTCTTGAGGTAACAGAGGCATGGATGGAGTTTCAGCAGAACTGAAGTGAGGGCAGTGTTGGACAATATTTCTGTTGTGGAAATAGTAATGGCACAGGTGTGTGGTTGGAAGTTCATTTTGTAAAGTTAAATATAATACTGAGGTTGTGAACAGTATGGTTCCGCCTCTGACAGGGAGAGGGATGGAGTCAGCGGTAAAGGAATAGACTTTGTGCTAGAAGACAATGGCTAAGAAGATAATGGATAGATGGAGGAGATTGTTGTTCACCCAGTATAAACGCTGGACTGTGGAATATTGGAAAATTACTCATGCATTGGAGGGGCCCATGGCAACAGTAGAGAGAAAGAAACCAAGCCCAGTCATCCATTTATGAAAAATAGTCACACCAGCTGTTTTCCGAACACTGTAGTGCTATTACTAACTTCAAAAATCTAACCACCTGCCCAACAGGAAACCACTTAAATTTCATCTTGCACCATTGATGTGGTAAAACATCCAAAGGAACTTCATAGGAGCATTACTGAAACAAAGTCAAGTAAGCAAATCTAACAGTCAATTTACACACAGGAAGCTCATCTGTTTTGATTTGTTTGAGAAAGTGAACAGCTGAACAGGATCTCCAACAATCAGTACTCATTCCATATTTCCCTGCTTAGGAGCTGACTACAGGGACCTACTGTATCACAATGGATCAGGGGCTCACCTTTGACTCAGCAGGTTGTAGATTCTGCTCCATTCCCACTCCAACATCTTAAGCACAAAACTCCAGACTGACACCCATTGCTGCCTTTCACTTGCTGATATTATCCCATCTAGCCTTTCTGGTGAGCCCTTGTCATCCAAAGATCCCACAGAAATCTGAGGTAGAGAGGCTTCCATAGTATCCTGACTAATATTTATCCCTCGTCCAACTCATTAAAAACTCATCATTTATAAGACACAGTGAAATTCACCTTCCCCCCAAAATAAAAGTCATCTGGAGTGTAAATCTGATCCTAAGAAACATTTTAGTTTCAAACTTGCAAAGTAATCTAGAGATTCTATTTGGTCAATTGATTGATATTACTTTTGCAATATTGCCATTTATTTTGAAAGCATTTCAGGGTTTTCAGATTCTGGAGATACAGAGAAATTCCCCTGTCATTACTTTTGATGGGAGCAGTCTTTCCTGCATCCTCCCTCGTGAACAAAGCAACAATTCTAGGGACATTTGATGCATATGGAGGTGGATTGCTTTAGTATCTGAGGTATCACAAATGGTGAACATAGGAATCATATTATTAAGCTGGAGAGGGTTCAGAAGAAATTAACAGCATGTTGCTGGGAATGGGGGGGCTTGAGTTACTCGCAAAGGCTGGATAGGATAGGACTTTTTTCACTGCAGCGTAAGAGATTGAGGGGTGACCTTATAATTTCAGTAGTGGTATAGATAAGGTGAATGGCAGGTGTCTTTTCCCTATGGTGGGAGATTTCAAGACTAGGGGACATATTTTTAAGGTGAGAGAGAAAGATTTAAAAAAGACATGATGGGCAATTTTATTTACACAGGGAATGTTCATGTGTGGAATGAACTTCCAGAATAAGTGGTGGATGAGGATACAGCTGTAAGTACGAGTAAGAAATGTTTGGAGGGATATGGGCCAAATGCAGGCAGGTGAGACAAGTTAGTTTGGGATTATGGTCAGCATGGAAAGGTTGGACTGAAGGGTTTGTTTCTGTGCTGTATGACTCTATGAAGGTGATTGATGAAGCAGTAGAAGGCGATTGGGCCTAGGACATCACCCTGAGGAACTCCGCAGAGATGTCCTGCGGCAGAAATGATTGACCTGCAACCACTACAGCTATCCACCATTGTGCAAGGTATGACACCAGCCAGCAGAGATCTCCCTCTGATTCCTATTGATTTCAGTTTTGCTAGTACTCCTTAATACCATACAGTCACATACTGCCTTGAATCACAAATTCAGCAGGTCATATGGAAGGTAAATGGAATATTGGTCTTCATTTCAAAGGGAAATGGAGTATAAAAATAGGAACAAAAGATGTTGTCTCACTTTGCTCAACCAATTCATTCTGTCATAACAGCAAATGTCCATGGTCAAACATAAGAAAACCATGAGTAGTTATTGAATTTTTTGTTTGAAGTGGAAGGGGAAAAAAACTGGGCAGTAATATCTATGTTTCTTTTTGACAAAGGCTCGGTAATTGTTTTGTTCTGTTACAGAATAATCTCTCAGTCAACTTGTGTAGTGCACAACCTGTTGTAAAGTGTTTGAACAGGTTTCTAGGACAAGGTTTTGTTGACTTAAGCCGGATGTCAATGGCAAGGTAAAAGAAAAGCAAGATAAAGTGAAGATGAGTCATGAGGCATGAAATGTTATTTCATTATGAGTTCATTGCTGGTCAGAAAGTCTTAGTGAAAAAGTCACTGAGGTAGAAGTATATGACTGGAGTTCTTTAATTTTACTAGGTGCAGTCACATATGCAGAAAATTAATAAATATTATTAATTAAATAATAATAATCAGTGGGCAATTGAGAAGCAAATATATATGGAACTCTCAGATATCTTTAAGAAAAATAGGGTTGTAATGGTAGGGGATCTTAACTTTCCAAATGTAGACTAGGATTGTATAGAGTCCAGGGCTTGTATGGGGAAAAAATTGTTAAGTGTGTACAAGAACTCTCGCTTATTCAATATATGGATGTACCTATTATAGAAGGAGCAATAGTTGACTTTTTGTTGTGAAATAAAGCAGGACAAGTGACTGAGGTGTCCCTGGGGGAGCACTTTGAGGCAAGTGATCATAATTCTATTAATTTCAAAATAGTTATGGAAAAGGAGAGCATTGATCAAAATGTTAAGGTTCTAAATTGGAGTAAGGCTAATTTTGACAGTATTAGGCAGGAACATTCAAAAGTTGATCGGGAGAGCGTATTCACAGGTAAAGGGATGGTTGGGAAGTGGAAGGCCTTCAAACATAAGGTAACAAGAGTTCTGACACAGTATGTTCCTGTTAGTGTGAAGGGCAAGGCTGGTAGGTGCAGGGAATGCTTGATGATTACAGACGTTGAGGTGCTGGTCAAGAAAAAAAAGGAAGCATATGTCAAGTAGAGACAGCTGGGATTGAGTGAATCCCTAGAAGCGGAGAAGGGCATTAGGAATACACTTCAGAGTGAAATCAGGAGGGGAAAAAGGGGACAGGAGATATCTTTGGTGAATAACATTAAGGAGAATCCAAATAGATTTTATATAAATATATATATATTAAGGGCAAAAGAGTAACTAGGAAGAGAATAGGGCCATTAACAATTCATGTGGTCATTTATGTGTGGAATCACAGAAAGTGACTGCGTTACTAAAAAATATTTTGCATCAGTACTTATGGTGAAGAATGACATGGAAGCTAGAGAACTTGGGGAAACCGTGATGTTTTGAAAAGAATGGAGGCTGAGGGGTGACCTTATAGAGGGTTACAAAATCATGAGGGGCATGGATAGGATAAATAGACAAGATCTTTTCCCTGGGGTGGGGGAATCCAGAACTAGAGGGCACAGGTTTAGGGTGAGAGGAGAAAGTTATAAAAGAGATCCAAGGGGCAATGTTTTCATGCAGAGGGTGGTGCATGTATGGAATGAGCTGCCAGAGGAAGTGGTGGAGGCTGGGACAATTACAACATTTAAAGGCATCTGGATGGGGATATGAATAGGCAAGGTTTAGGGGGAAATGGCCAAATGCTGGCAAGTGGGACTAGATTATCTTGGGATATCTGGTAGGCATGGACGAGTTGGACCGAAGGATCTGTTTCCATGCTGTACATCTCTATGACTCTATTACAGAAGACGAGATGCTGGAGGTCTTAAAACGCAGAAAGGCAGGTAAATCCCTGGGAACTGATCAGGTGTTTACAGGCACTTTGTGAAGCTAGGGAGGAGATTGCTAGGCCCCTTGCTGAGATACTGGTATCACCACGTGAGATGTCAGAAAACTGGAAGGTGTCATTATTTAAGAAAGGCTGTAAGGAAAAGCCAGGGAATTATAGCTCAGTGAGCCTTACGTCAGTGTTGGGTAAATTGTTGGGACGGATTCTGAGGGATAGGATTTACATGCATTTGAAAAGGCAAGGACTGATTAGGGATAGTCAGCAAGGCTTTGTGCATGGGAAATCATCTCTCACTAACTTGATTAAGCTTTTTGAAGAGTTGTCAAAGAAGAATGATAAAGGCAGAGCGGTAGATGTGTCTATATCAACATTAGCAAAGCGTTCAACATGGTCCTGCATGATAGGCTTGTTAATAAGGTTAGATAACATGGGATCTGAGGAAGTTAGCCAAATGGATACAAATTTGCTTGAAGGTAGGAGAGAGAGGGTGATGGTGGAGGGTTGTACTTGGACTGGAGGCTTGTGACCAGTGCTGTGCCACAAGGATTGGTGTTGGGTCCTTAGCTTTTTGTAATTTTGTATAAATGATCTGGATACAAATATATGAAGGAAAGTTACAGCAGTAAGTTTGCAGATGACACCAGAATAAGTGGTGTAGTGGACAGGGAAGACGATCATTTCAGATGACCTTTATCAGTTGGGCTAGTTGGCTGAGGAGTGGCAGATGGAGTTTAATTTAGATAAAAGTGAGGTATTGCATTTTGATAAGGCAAACTAGGGCACAACTTATACAGTAATGGTAGAGCCCTAGGGAGTGTTGCCGAACAAAGAGATCGAGGGGTGCAGGTGCAGTTTCTTGAAAGTGGAGTTGCGGGAAAAGATTTAAATAGGACCTGAGGGGTATCTTTTTCATGCAGAGGGTGGTGCTTATATGGAATGAACTGCCAGAGGAAGTGGTCGAGGCTGGTACAATTATAATATTTAAAAGGCACCTGGATAGGTGTATGAATAGGAAGTGTTTGGAGGGATATGGGCCAAATGCTGGCAAGTGGAATTGGGTCAGATTGGAATGTCTGTTTCCATGCTATCTCACTCTATGATGTACAAACAAACTGAAACGGAAGCAAAGGAGTTCGCAGAATAACACTTTTGATGTGTTAGTAAGCAAGAACATCCTGGTCTGTAAACTAAACTACACAGATTAGAAGTTTAGTGCTTCTCACATCTCATCCATGAGATTATAACAAACAAATGTTAGAGGGAACCATTCAGCCCTTCAATACTGCTTCACCATTCAATAAGATCATGTTTAATCTGGTGCCTCAACTCTGTCTTTCTGCAGTAATCCCACACCTCTTTATTGCCATAGTACTCAAACCTTTTCTTGGGATGTGGGCATCACCAGCTAGGCTAGCATTTATTGATCACCCAAATTAGCAGTTAGCCACATCGCTATTGATCTGGAATCACACTTAGGCCAAATCTGATAATGATTGCAAATTCCCTTTCCTAAAGGACATTAGTAAATCAGATGGGTTTTTACAACAATCGACATGGTTACATGATCACCACAAGGCAAGCTTTTTATTCCAGATTATTTGTTCAATTCAAATTTTAGCATCTGCCATGGTGGATTCAAACTCGTGTCATAGAAGATTAGCCAGGGGCTCTGCATTACCAACCTCGCAAAAATATCTAGCAACAAAAAGTTTTTCCTCGCTTCAGTTTCAAATATCTGATCTTTAATTCGAAAACTACAAACTCTAGATTCCCTAGCCAACAGAAATATTTTATCAGCATCTATCCTGTCAAACATCTGAAATATTTTGTGTTTAAGTGAGATCGCCTCTCATTCTTCGGAACTCCAGGAGTTATCGGCCTAGTTTATTTAGTATATCCACTGAGGTCAATCTACAATCCTGGGAACCAATCTCATAAACCCTTGTTAATTTCCCTTTAAATGAGCTATGTCCTTCCTTGGATAAGGAAATTAAAATTGCACACATTACTCCATGTGCGGTCTCATCAATGTCTTATTTAATTGCAGTAAGCTATCTTTCATCTACTCCAATCCCTATCTAACAGAAGTGTACATAATATATACTTTCGTACTTGTTTATTTACCTGAACGTTACTTGCTGTGATTCTTACACCAGGATACCCAGCTCCCCCGAATGTAAACATTTCCCAGTTTCTCACTATTCAATAATATGTTTTTAAAAAAAATCATGCTAAGAGGATAATTTCACACTTTTCCATGTTATTACTGCATCTGCTAAGTTTGTTCCCACTCACCCAACCTACACCATCTCCGTGAATTTTTCTTCAGTTACTTTTCCACCTAACTTTGCATCGTTAGCAAACCTGAATATGTTACATTCAATTCCCTCAACCAAATTATAAAGAGTGGAGGTCTAAATGCTGACCACAACTGTACCCCCCCCCCCCTAAAAGTTGCACACCAATCTGAAAATATTCTTTTGTTCTACTCCCCTGTTTTCTGTCAATTAAGCAAATATTAATCTTGCTAATATTTTAGTCCCCGAATCCCACTATTCACCAGAGACTGAGTACATTTCCGAATACAAGGATAGCTTCTTTTATGGAGGAATGGTCCCACAGGCACTTTAAGCTCACACATGAACAAAACTAAGTGAGCTGGAATAGCCAGAGGACATCAAGGGACGTACATTTCTAATTCTCACCCCCTTATGTCCTGACCTGAATATGAAAGGAAAGCATATAAAATTAGAGAAAAGAACCTGGATGAGGGGGTGAGGGAATGTTGTTGGGTGAGATCAGCTGAGCAAAACCTAAATGACTCAACGCAAGTTCCTCAAGAAGCTGACCCATGCCACTTACTGTGATCAGGACATAGAAATCTTGGTTTTGGAAACAAATACAACTGAGGCAGATTCACCTTTGACTGAATTTGGAAGAGATTTTACTGGTACTATCTCTCACAAACACATAGGTTATTCACCTGATAGTGTATTCATTAATATGATGGTATTCCTACCTCAGATTCAACAGGAAAAGAGGTTTTTATTTCAAAAACTACCATATCCACTCAGTAATGGTGTGGAGTTCCCAGTAGCCATAACAGCCATCTGACTCAACTTGGAGACATTGCATCAACAAGAAATTGAATTTGTGCAACACTGCAACACAATTAAGGATCCCAGGACACCATGATACCAAACGAACCTACAATAAATTGGACAACTAACTGGCTATGAAACCAATGTATAGACTGAGAGAGTACACATACCTTGAATGATTCCAGTTGTTGGTTGATGACATCTGTTTCTGTTCCAACACTGCCCTGACTCTCTTCATGCTCCTCAGCGACTGTCATCAACTTGCTAAACGTCTTGCATTTACTGTTGAATTCCTCAACCCGAGCAAGATTGGTTTCCACTTGCTCTTTTCTGATCATTGCCCTGTCCAGCAGTTTATTGCACTGTTTACTTAAAGCATCTAAATCCCTCTTTAACCCCAGTAAATCTGGAGAACTTGCTGACTCCAGCATCTGCTTGCCCTCTTTCTTCGCACCTTCAATGCTCATTGTTAGTTCCTGCAGTTTGATGATGAAATCCTGGGTGCCAGTCTTCTGTGCTTGCAGACAGATCAGATCCCTTCCCACAGGAGCCATGCTGTCCAATTCATCATCAAGGTCGGCAAATAAGGAAAACATCTCCCGGATAGTGTTCTGAAACTGCCCAATGCCTTGGAGCTTGGTCTCCAAGAAGGAGCATTTCTCATGTACTTTCTGGCTCACTGATGCATAATCGTCCTGTAAAGAATTGGCTTGCTGCAGGATCAAAGATGTCCCAGCACTATGCGAGGGAGCAGCAGCCAATCTCTGAGCAAGGCATTTGACATTCTCCACTTGCGATGTCAAAGCCTGAAGAGCCTTCTGCTGGGCATTCATGTTGGTCAGATATTTATTAGTATATGCCTGGGGTCCAAGGGCATCATGGAGTTCAAGTTGCTGCTTAGCTCCATCAATTTGCTTCTTCGCATCTTTGAGAGAATTCTGAAACTCCTTCATACATTTTGCCATCTCATCCAGAGAACTGACTTTCAGGTGGAGCTGTTTATTAATCAGATCAACCTTTTGATTGACTGAAGCCTTCTCGCTTTGGATATCTTGCTGATCAGCCTCGCTAGCTTCAATCAAGCTGTCGGCAGCATTATTTAGAGAATCTATTGCCCTTCGATGTTTATCCACATCATTCTGTAAACCTTTAATGTTTGCCAATGAAGATTCAATTTCAGCAGCGTTGCTGCAGACTTGTACCTGAGAAGCCTTTTCTTCGAACTCTTGTATCCACGGTAGCAGGTGCTCAACACATTCCCTATACTTTTCGGCTTTCTGGGAACAGTCCCTCAGTTTCTCCTGTCTGGCTTCTACCTGCTTAGCTAGTTCTTCCCAGTCAGCCCGGAGTGTTCCCAGGCGACCCTGTAAGGCTGTTTTCTCGGCACTGGGCTGCATATTCTGCAGGAGAGCCTCACCTTCCACTAGGATCATCTCGTAGGACCCAGCTTTCTGGGCCAAGGATTTCTGAAACTCTGCCTGCTCATCAATCAGCAAATGCAGGCGCTCCAGCTTGGCAGATATGGGAGGCCTTTGGTCTTGTTCACTGCACTTTCCATCCATCCAGGCCTTAAAATCATCGAACATCTGTTGAAATTGCTCGGAATTAGCAAGTGCTGACTGTAGCTGACGGACTTGATTTCCTTTACCAAAATAAGAAAGAAAAAGCATTACTTTAGGACATGAATTGATTCTGCGGACCAAATAGAATAGGACTGTGCAGGAGGAGGCCTTTGGCTCATCAGACCTGTGCCAATTCTTTGAAAGAGCTACCAAACTAGTTACACTCCTGTTTTCCTACATGGCCCTGCTATTTAAGTTTCTTTTGAATCATAATTCAATTCTATTTGGAAAGTTAGCACTAGTTCTTTTGCACAGTGCATCCCAGATTAAACTCACTGTATTAAAATAAATCAACTGGCACCTGCCCATCTAATTAGTTCTTTCCAATAACGTTAAATAACTCTGGTTACCAACTCTCTTGCCAGTTTCTTCCTATTTATGTTATTAAAACACCTGATAATTTTGAGCATTCTTCCTCTGCTCCACAGACAACATTCCCAACGTCTCTCGCCTCTCCAGAAAACTGAAATCCCTCACCCAGTACCTTTTTAGCAAATAGGGCAGAAGAGATTTACAAGGCCTTAACATCCTTCCTATAGGGTGCTGTGCAAAATTGAACATGATACTTCAGCTGAGGCCTAATTCATGCTTCGTAAAGCATAACATCTTTGCTTTCATGTTGTACTCCCCTGTTTATAAAGCCAAATTCCAAATGTTGCTTTAAGCAGTGTTGTAAAAGTTAATGGTTCTGAAAAAGTTAATATTGGAGACTGTATTAAGCTTCAATCAGCCTGATGATGTCAGGTAAGTTTGGAAGGAGATAAGGCAGAACATCCTTGGATATTTTGGAGCGCAGACCTGTATCCAAAGGTCTCCTGAATCCTAGGCACAGTGTGTACCAAGCTGGTGTAACTTGAACCTAATTGTGTTAAAAGTTTATAATATATCATAATATTTGGGAATTCTGAATTTAAAGTAAGCATAAGAAATTGATTTCAGCCTTCAGTCCTGCAAAGGTGACTTGTTTCTTTTAAAAAGATGAGAAAGTAATTTTTAATGAGTTCAAACCTAATTTCCAAGAAAGCATGTGATTTAAGCTAAATTACTGAATAAACTACCTGGGGAGTTAAATTGTGAAACGTTTACAATGTTGAACGTTTCATGACATACAGAAAGACAGACTGGGACCATAATCAGGATTCACTTGAGAAGAGCAAATTCATACCACAGACTGGCAGTTTAGTTTGCGGTAATTAAGATTTTCAGAGCTGGAAAGAAGCCCTATAACTATTCAGCAGTTTAATTAAACAGGGTTTTTCTTCAAATTCAATTAGGAATTGTCAGTGAAGTAGCCGATTTCTGTGTATTTCTGAAGGAGACACTAACAGAGAGAAACACATCAGCTAAATATATAGAACATTGCCAAAAGGAAATGGTTACAATCTCATCTATTAAGTAAGTTAAACAGTTAAGATAGGAGTGATCTTTCACTGGGATTGATTGTCTTTCAAGAATATTGCAAGGCAAAGGGTTTACTCTTAATTTTTCCTGTTTACGTTAAGTTGTACTACACAGAGATAACCAAACTTCAAAAACAAGTTTCCATGCAATATCTGACTCTTCCTTTATTATTGTTAGCTTGGATCATAAAATTATAATGTAATAAACTACATCATGGAATAATCTACTCACTGATGCCCAGTTTGGATCCCAGCCAGCACCTTCCAAACCCACAACCACCAGTCTAGAAAGACAAGGGCAACAGATACATAGGAGCATCACCACCATCAAGTTCCCTTCCAAGCCGCTCACTATCCTGACTTGGAAATATATCACTGTTTCTTCAGTGTTGCTGAGTCAAAATCCTGGAACTCCCTCCCTAAAAGAACTTACATGCCAATCTACAATACATGGACTGCAGTCGTTCAAAAAAGCAGCTCACCACCACCTTTGCATTGGCAAGTAAATAGAAAAGGGCAATAAATAGTGGCCCAGCCACCGCTGCCCACATATTCCATGACTGAATTTTTAAAAAAGTTTAAAACTAGAGGACCTTCTTGTTAAGACTCACTTGTGGTTGTTTCTCTATCAATTTGGATCAGGCAGATGCTTGGACCTTGAGAGAAATGGTGGCAAAAACTTGCTATCCACAAATAACACCATCACACAAATACACAAATAACTATTTTCTGCGCAGGCTGAGGAAAGCCCACCTCCAAATCCTCACCATATTCTACAGAAGGTTCATTGAGAGTACCCTGAACTGCTGCATCACTGTCTGGATCAGGAACTGCACCATCTTGGATCGTAAGACCCTACAATGGATAGTGAGGACAGCTGAGACGATCATCGGGGTCTCTCCTCTCTCCATTACAGACACTTACTCCACACGTTGCATCTGAAAGGCTAAAAGAATTGTGGAAGACCCCACACACCCCTCACTCAAACTCTTCTCCCTCCTGCCACCTGGCAGAAGATACCAAAGCTTACTGTTTCTCACAGTCAGACTCTGCAACAGTTTCTTCCCCCAAGCCATCAGGCTCCTTAACACATTATAATCAGATTCTTTCCCATTTGAAATTCTTTCGTATTGCTGCTAGAAAAACGTCTATTATTCATCACTCCTCTGTTACACTGTAACTAGCGTGTTTTGCATTTCTTATGCACTTTATGCCGTGTACGATTGCGTAGTTTGTGATGTCCATGTAGCACCCTTGGTACTGGAGGAACTCTGACTTATTTTTACTGTGTAGTTGTACATGAAAGAAATGACAAATGAAAACTACTCTACTCTAAAGATTTATGCACATCCAGGACTCCATTTATATTTCTCTTTTGAAATTGCACTTTTAAAGTTATATTGTCTCTCCTGATTTTTTTTCTTTCCAAATACATTATAAATCATTAATTCTCCTATTTTAAAATTTATACAGGTCAACTGGTCATTAAACCTATAAGCTTTTCTTCTGGTCTCTGTGCAAAGAAACCACCGTATATGATTTTTGGGTCCACCAGTGTGAACTTGCAACATAGAAAAGTTCAAATTGGCAATTACATAAAATATAGGGACGAATTTTGGCTCTACTCTACATTAACTTCTGAAGTATAAAGGAAATTGAAACAGATCAACATAAATCAGAAGCTGCTTGAGTGAAAGGGTTGACCAAGCATGATATAAATATAGATAAATACGCCAGACATGTTCTTGCATCACTGTAATTCAGATTAAATTGTTAACTTGCTTTTACTCAAATGCTCTATCCTTGCAGTACTTCGTTGTAATTTCAGATTTGTATTATTTGTAACTTGTAGAACCATTGACAAAGTGAGCTTGAATGTTTTCCAGCAACAAGCATTCCTTGTTTCATGAATTCTCAGACATCCCCACTCACCTGCTCTTTCTTCTAGATCTCGGTAGGGTTTCAAAACATTGTCCAACTGTCTGCTAAGCTCGGCCTTCAGGTATTGTTCACCAACGAGGGCTGAGATCTCCTCACAGATCCTCTGGGCCTCCTGCACTGACTTTTCCTCCCGCTTCAACTCCGACCGGATTTCACTGGCTGCTTCCAGCTGGGATTTCACGGCTTCGGGTTGGGACCCAATGGCCGGTTGATCAGCCAGCTTAGTTTCTAAGATGTTCAGCCTGGCTGAGAGGTCCCGCACTAAACTCTGGTACCTGCTGCTTTTGTCGATGGCCTGATCGATGAGGTTGGACCGGTCAACCAGCTGCCCTGTCAGGTTGTCCCATTTTTGTGTGACGGTAGCCAGCTGATTGCTCACAACTCCACTAGCCACAGCAGGGTCATCTGATTGACGCAAAATGCCATCGGCTGCTGTTTTCAACTGTTCATGCTGTGGCTTTCGTGTCTCAAACTCCTTGAGCAATATCTGTGAATGACAGAGAAAAATCAATACAGTGAAGCAGGGAAACCAACTTTAAGGAAGTAATCTACAAGTTCTGAACAATACAGAACTGCATCAGTGAATATCAAATACTTTTCTTGTTATAGTATTACCACAGGTTATGTTTGTTACTTGTAACATATGTGGTGCCACTGCATTCATATTTTGCACCTGCAAGATTCAAGCGCTTCTAAAATTCAAAAATGGTTCACAGAAAATCTCGGTCAGGTGGAATACATTCTGCACCCACTCATCACAATGAAATAAAAACACAAAGATTGACATTTATTTTTATATTGATGTTTTGTATAGAAACAGGCATTCAGCTGAACTACAGAGCTTTGAAATTTGCTGCTTTTATTACACTGCTTCTCCGTCTCTTTCTTATCTCCTGAAGGTATCCTCTGCAACCAACCTTTTTGACAAGGCATATGGTTTGTTGTTAAATTATGTTCAATAACAATCCAGGTGAGAGGTTACATCTTTGTTCTTTTCAAGATTATAAACAGATTTGGAACTTAGGCTACTATATCACTGAAATGCCAGAAAAGCTTTGCAATTTGGAAAATTCAAGAGGTGAGCATTTTTTTTTTAGCTGTGCAGAAGACTGTTTCTTTCAAAGCAATAAAGGAGATATTTGACGCAGATGCCAAGCATCTGTGTGTTCAGGAAATTCTGCCTGACGACAGGTCTCTGATTTGTTGAGTTGCAGTTTGTTACTGAATTGTATGTGCAAGGGCAACCGAGGGCATCCAGTCTTCAGCCAAAGGCATCTTCCTCCCTCTCTCTCCATGTTAGGAAAAACTAAGAATGTTTAAATAAAAGGAATTCTAACAAGAAAAGATCTACATCCATTGGATCAACTAATGAAGTGAGGAACAACCATCACTTTATAGACATCATGTCATCATTGCTAAAGTCTAAAGGAACTGAAATTTATCCCACACCTGAGCCTGGGCTTTTGATCTTTGGAATTTTATTACTTGCATATTTTCTTTTCATTCCTTAATATGTATCAAACCGTCTATCTTTTATCTGTCTTAATTGTGACCGAGTTTATGGATATTTTGGGGCTTCTAAGGAGGTTGGCTTTAAGTCACATAGCAGTAACTTAGGAAACTTCCTTTTTCTTTTCTCTGCAGTTTGTTAAAATTAAGTGCCCTTACAATAAACATTTATTTTCTGTTCATGTAAAAACCTGGTGTGAATTGCTTTTGTCCTGAGTAGCAGTCAGATGAAATGTTGATCTTGGTAGCCTAATGGGACTTTATACATTTTGTAACAGCTGTGAATCAGTGGGGCACAATTATTGTTGTACTTTTTCCAGTTAAGTTGTGATAATATTCTGATTGCATTCCATAAACTTCCTCCCATGCCTGTCCATCTTGCCCTATCTCTGCAATCCCTGTCTCCCAGATCTATGGTGTTCACCACAACTACTCCCATGGGTTCATCAATGATATTCCTTCCATCACGAGTTCTGAAATGAGATGTTTGCTGGTGATATATGACATTTGCAATCACCTTTGAATATGAAAAGCTAATTTCATGTGCTTTCAATTGCACACCTGATATTTGGATCAGGTTTAAAAAAAAACCTTTCAAATGACCATCAGCTCAAAATGTGGTTGCTTGGTCCATCATGCCTGTGCTAACCTTTTTGAAAAACTATCTAAAACTTCCACTGCTCTGGTCTTTCCCTGGAGTCTGGAGAATTTTCCTCATCTCCACCTTGTCCAATTCTCTTTTGAACTGCTCCCTGGCAGTTCATTCCAGATACCTGCACTCCACCACAAAAAACTAAAATCTCCTCAACACTGTTGGTTTCAGTTGAAATGTTCACTCAAAATTACTTCCTCCTTACCTGGACTTGTTGTTTCTGATTATTCAACATATGTGGATCAATGGAAAGTGGTCCAAGCACATTCATCATTAGTTCCTTCTCAATAAGCCACTGGCTGAGCTGCACCTCTGCCATCTCAAACTGAGTAAGGAAACTGGATGACTCCTCCAACTTCTGCTGCCGGTCTGCTGCTGACTGGCTGATTTGTTGCCATTTTGAATCTGAAAGACAATATTGAAAATGCATCCTTTTTTTTCTGGAGAAACTTTCCTTAACAACCAAATGTTTACAACTCAAAAGTGAAAGCTTTTCTGTCATGATGAGATTAGTTCATGGTTAACGGATCTTGGTCTAGTTGGATGAAACTATTCATCGACATAGTCCACTTCCGTGTCACACATAGAGTGCGTGATAAAACAGCAAGTGGAAAAGCACAGCTGAAGACTGACAGAATGGGACCTGGAGACAATATGCAAGAAAGTGAATACAAAATGAGCAACAGGTAAGTTCGAGCATAAAGAGTCATAAGAGACTTACATCACAGAAACAGACCCTCCAGTCCAACCAGTCCATGCCAATCATAATCCCAAACTAAACTAGTCCCACCTTCCTGCATTTGGCCCATATTCCTCAAACATTTCTTATCCATGTATTTATCTAAGTATCTTTTTAATGTTGTAACCATACCTGCATCCACCACTTCCTCTAGAAGTTAATTCCACACATGAATCATTCTCTTGGGTTAAAAAAAATGCCCCTCATGTCTTTTCTTAATCTTTCTCTTCTTACCTTAAAGATATGCCTTCGAGTATTGAAATCCCCACCTTAAGGAAAAGACACTTGCCAGACATCTTATCTAAAAACCTCATGATTTTATAAACCTCTATAAGGTCACCCCTCAACCTCCGACACTCCAGTGAAAGAAGTCCCAGCCTATCTAGCCTCTCCTATAACGCAAGCCCTCTGGTAACATACTGGTAAATCTCTTCTGAATCCTCTTCAGTGTAATAATATCTTTCCTATAACAGGTGATCAAAACTGGACACGGTACTCCAGAAGGTGCCCCACTAATGTCCTGTATAATTTCAACATAACATCCCAACTCCTAAATCAAAGGTCTGAGCAATGAAGGTAAGGATGCTAAGTGTCTTCTTAACTATCCTATCTACATGTGATGCAAACTTCAAAGAACTATGCATTTGAACTCAGAGGTCTCTCTGTTCTAAAACACTACTCAAGGCCCTACTTTTAATTGTATTAGTCCTGCTCTTGTTGTTTTACAAAATGCAATACCTAGCACTTTCCAAATTAATCTCTTATCTGCCACTTGTCAGCCAATTGACCAAATGTAAAAAGAAAGCAGGATAGACTATGTACAGAGTCAGATACAGCATGCACAGTCAGCACAGCACAGGACCAGAATAGGCACAATGAGATAGAGTAGACTGGGTGAAACAGAGGTTTGTGAGTGAGCACAGTGAATTAGATCATATAGAGTGAGCACAGGAAGTGCTGAGAGAGATAAAGTATACAGAGCTAAAAAGAAGGATAAAGCAAGATGAGACAAAGCATGTGCAGAGAGCTCAAGAAGAAAGAGAGAACAAAGAATGAGAAAATGGGCAGGGTATGTATGCACAGAGGGAAGACACACTCTGGGGAGAGATGAGGAGATCGAGCTTGTAGGCAGAGAGAAAAAGAGAATTCAAACAAATGAGAGCATAGAACAAGTGGCACAGAAAAAGATGATGTCAGATGGAAAGTACATACAGCTTGGAAGGGAACAGCTTCAACCTGGAAAAGGGTGGAATAACTGGGGGAAGATATTGGGGTTAGTGGGAATATCACTGCAATATCAATCCAAGCTAATGTTCTGTGCACATCCCACCAAAGCAGATGTCAAAAGTCCAATGCAATGAAAATCTGGAATAAGAAGCTCACCATGTAATCACTGCCAACTGGCATAAAACCCCATCTGGATTCACTATTGTCCTTTAGAGAAGAAAATCTGTCATTCATGCCCACATATGACTTCAGACTCATGTCAATGTGATTAAGTCTTAACTGCTGTCTGGGCAGTTCGGGATGCGAAATAAACATAGGCCTATCCAGTGAAGTCCACACCCTACGCACAAATTTTTCAAAAACTAGGATCCAATACAATAGACTGTGAAAAGGGGCTCAATAATGATGTGGTGGCAAGAGAATGTAGAAATAATTACAACCATTGTATATTTTCCTAATTTCTTTACACTGTTCACTTGAGAGATGGGCATCATTGGTGAGGACAGCATTTAACCTGTTCCGAAGTGTAATTAAGAAGGTGTTGCTGAGGATTTTGCGCTGCAGACCATGTGGTGAAGACCCATCCACAGTGCTATTCTTTAATGTCTTCAGAAAACCCAATATTGCATAACAGGCATAGTCAGCAACTCACAGATGAATCCAATAATTTTTCTCAATAATCTTTGAACGTAATTGTTGGGAACTGGACTGAGCAATGATATTGCCAATCAACTTGACAGGAGATGCCACCGACTTACTGAGAGAAAGAGACGAACTGCCCACCGTTTCCCATATTAGATCACTTGTGACAATATATGGAAACAGGAAAATTGAGGCACCAAAACATCATCTATGATGGTAAATGTAGAAAGTTGGTCTGTACTTACAAGGAGGCCAAACAGCTGTGACCTTAAAAAGAGGACAGCAATGAGTGCCAGGGGACTGATATCCAACACTATTACAGCCCTGATCCCAACAAGTATTCATTCACCCAATTTAACTAATTTATCAGAGATATTTTGAGCAAGTCTCAACCAGAGTTCATTGGGAGGAACCAGTAGATGTGTTTATTTGGACTTCCAAAGGGCATTCGACAAAATACCTCAAAAAAAGTTATATTATTACAGCTCACATTGGCATGGAAAGAGAACTGACTAATGGACAGGAAACAAGGAGTGGGGATAAGGTGTTTTTTTTTCAGATTGGGAACCTCCCACCAGTGGGGTTCCAAAGGGATCAGTGCTGGAACTGCACTGCTTACAATATATTCATGACTTGGAGAAAGAAAGTGAATGTATTGTAGCCAAATTTGTAGATGACACAAAAATAGGTATAAAGGCAAGTTGTGAAGTGGATGCAAACAGTCAACAGAGAGATATTGATAGGTTACGTGGGCTAAAAGTTGGCAAATGGACAATAATATGGGAAAATATAAACTTATTCATTCTGGAAGAGAGAATAAAAGAATAGAATGCAATATAAATGAAGAAAAATAGGAAATAAAACTGTGATACAAAAAGGACTTGGATTTGTGCATAATGCACACAAAACTAGCACACAGGGGCAGCAGGTAATCAGGAAATCTAATGGAATATTGGCTTTTGTTTCAAGGGGTTTGGAGTATAATAGTAGGAGTGCTGTGAGCAGTTTTGCTCCGTTTATTTAAGGAAAGATATTAGTTCATTGGAGGCCATTCAGAGAAGATTGGGATGATCCCCAGTTTGAATGGACAAGTTGGGTCTCTACTTACTGGAGTTTAGAAAAATGAGACATGATCTCATTGAAGCATATAGGATTCTTAAGGGGCTCGGCAGGGTAAATGCTGAGAGGATGATCCCAGTCATGGGAGAGTTCAGGACCAGACAGCATAGTCTCAGAATAAAGGAATGCTAATTTAAGACTGAGCTGAGGAGGAATTCCTTCTCTTAGAGGGTAGTAAATTTGTGGAATTCTTTACCACAGACTGTTGTCAAGGCTGGGTTGTTAAGCATATTCAAGGCTGAGATAGACAGATATTTAATCAGGAAGAGAAATAAGAGTTGTTTGTTGAAAAGGCAGAAAAGTGGAGTTGAGAATTAACAGATCAGACACGATCTCATTGAATAGCATGGTAGAATCAACGGGCTGAATGGCATACTCCTGCTCTTATACTTTATAATCTAACAAAAAAAATTGTTTAAATAATGTGAGTAATTTCCCTTCAATTGTTGAATAAGATATTGACATTATGCACACTCAGACTTCTCTCCAACCGGAACATTAGCACAGAATATCCAACAATGGTCACTGTCTTCTTACAATGCTGAGTTGCTTTTTGGCATATTTCCTGATGTCTGGTGCTGACAATGGATGCACAGATCAGAATTAGATTCTATATTCTAGCATGGCTCACCATGTTAATTCATCAGCAAGTAACAAGTATTGTGCCAAGCTCATTTTCAGCTGAGCTGCTTTCAGCAGAAAATGAATCCTGCTCCAAAGAAAACATTTATAATTTAAATCGCATCCATCTATCAGCTTCAGCACTAGAAATAAGAGGGGAAACAAAACATTCAAAGACACTGAAACTGCTGCTGTCAGTTTGAGCTTACTCTTTATTTAATGAATATTTACTACAAATTCAATTGGCGAGTTTGCGTTAAAAAAAAGAGAAATACAAACACCAGAAAATATTTGTGTTTTAATGCAGCAGCAGTGAAAGGCGCACTAAAGGATTTAATCCATAAAATGGGGCCTCCTCCCCCTCATCATTTTAAAAGACTTGGGAAAGGCCAGTGTTCGACTGGTGGTGGACAAATTTAAAAGTCACACAACACCAGGTTATAAACCTGTTGGACTGTAACCTGGTATTGTGTGATTTTTAACCATTTTAAAAGAAGTTGACTCAATCAATAATTTCATCTCACCAAGCACTGGGGAAACATGACTAACTTAACAAAGAAAGAACAAAGAAAATTTACAGGGCCTTTGGCCCTCCAAGCCTGAGCCTAATGCTAACAGTCTGTAGAATTAGCAACACTGAAAGAGACCACTCAGAGGCTTATTTTTAACTGAAGGCTTTCCTTTCATATGTTAGTTTCTCTGTTAGTCTTGAAATTCTGACTGTTGTAATATCCCTTTAAGAGAATACAGAGTCATAGAGTTGTACAGCATGGAAGCAGACCTTTGGTCCAACTTGTCCATGACAACCAGATATCTTAATTAATCTAGTCCCATTTGCCAGCATTTGGCCCATATCGCTTCCCTTTCAGATACCCATCTAGATGCCTTTTAAATGTTATAACTGTACCAGCCTCCACCACTTCCTCTGGCAGCTCATTCCATACCCACACCATCCTCCACATGAAAAAGTTATCCCTTAGGTCCCTTTTATATCTTTTCCCTCTCACCTTCAACCTATGCCCTCTAGTTCTGGACTCCCCTATCCTGGGAAAAAGGTCTAGGCTATTCACCCTTTCCATGCCCACATCCGTGTAAATCTTTTCTCCACCCTTTCAAGTTTCACATGAAAGATGTTGTGGAAGGGAGACCAGAACTGAACGCAGTATTCCAAAAGTGGCCCAACCAATGTCCTGTCCAGCCGCAACATGACCTCCCAACTCCTATACTCAATGCATTATGTAAATGTTCAGAGAACCAGGATACAAAACAGCTTGTCACCAGGAAATAGTTAAGGATGCTTGTGCAGCTGAGAATAACATTGTAAAGCTGAATGCTAAGTGAACCTGTTTGCTGCAATATACATGTTTCTTTGTGTAGATATATTTGTATATATAATAGATAGTGTGTATCAAAAGTATATCCTTTACAGTGTTCAAATGAATTATAGTTTACTAGTGCTGGATGTGAGTTTGCCAAGTTTGTGTGAAGGAACCATGAAATGCAACACTGACTTCTCAGTTTATCCAGATGATGGTCATAAAACTGAATGTCTTAACACTGAATTCTTAATCATCTTTTGTCAAACTCATGTATCATTGCCAATGCAATTCTGTTAAATAAACAAGCTTCAAGCATAATATCTGGGAACAAAAGTAGCATGAGAGCTTTTTTCAGGAGGAGGAGGAGGAGATTGGATTTCAATCTAGTCTTGATTAAATAAAGGATTTTTTTTAAAAAAGTGAGTAGCAGTCAACTTACAGAGCAACTTGAGGTTTGTTTTGAAGTTTTGCCAGAACACAAGAAACAAAAATATATATCACTTAACATTTTTCACAATGGAAATAAATTAAATAATGAAATGTATGGAGTGCAATATCATAAGAAATGAAAATGTCCTATTGCATTAAATTATGTAATGGTTTTGATAGCCTTTAAAGAAAAAAAGAGAAATGACCGCAGGTCAGTGTTCACCACATGCTCAACTTTCATCACTTGATTTGAGATCTGTTGTGGTGCATTTTGCAGTTCCAGATAAATATCTTAATTTTCTATACATCAGATTTATCTTTTCTGCTAAGACTGCAAAGAAGACATTTGCTGACAATATGTGGTGAAGACAGGGAAGTCGGGGCAAGGGGAAAATGTGAGATGGAGAGAGAGATGGGGTGGAATTGTGATGGTGAAAATGAGAGGGGTATCAAGGGCCTGAAATGGTGTGGAGCTGGTGGGTAAAATGGGAGCAAGTTGAAAAATGGGGGTAAAGTGGGAGGGAGAGAGACAGGAGAAAAGAAAAAGTTAGATAAAGAGATAGGTTGAAGGGGAAAGAGGCAAGTGAAGAAATCATGGAAGAAACAATGAGAGAGAGTTCATTGGCTCAAACATTAATTTTACAGCAGCCACTTCTACAGTAGATTACAAGTTGAACTATAGTGGCACAGTGGTTAGCACTGCTGCCTTACAGCGCCAGAGACCCGGGATCACTTCCCACCTCAGGCAACTGTCTGTGTGGAGTTTGCACATTGTCCCTGTGTCTGCGTGGGTTTCATCCGGGTGCTCCGGTTTCCTCCCACAGTCCAAAAATGTGCAGGTTAGGTGAATTGGCCATGCTAAATTGTCCGTAGTGTTAGGTGAAGGGGTAAATGTAGGGGAATGGGTCTGGGTGGGTTGCTTTTCGGAGGGTCGATGTGGATTTGTTGGGCCAAAGGGCCTGTTTCCACACTGTAAGTAAGTAATCTAATCAATGTAGCAGAATAAGGTGAAGTAAATGGAGATCCACTTGGGAAAAGGACTTTGCAGTAACTGTTGAACACAAACAAAATTGCATAAAGGAAGCAGCTCAAAAGAGATACAGATGCAAATGGCAGGTATGTCAGGCATTCAAAACTAACCATTCACTGTACAACAGAGAAAAATACCCTTTTCATAAGAGCATTTCTATTGAATTAAACTTTCTTACAATTCCTATTTATGTTTTGTCTATTTATTTGTGCTAAAGCCTTTATTCTTTTTGCAGCAGTTACATTTGGTTA
Source organism: Chiloscyllium plagiosum (assembly GCF_004010195.1). Classification (NCBI taxonomy): domain Eukaryota; kingdom Metazoa; phylum Chordata; class Chondrichthyes; order Orectolobiformes; family Hemiscylliidae; genus Chiloscyllium; species Chiloscyllium plagiosum. The sequence goes on from NC_057712.1 coordinate 42,699,265, forward strand.
AGCACTGGTGTTTCACTGAGAACGTCTGTGTATGCAACTCGTCATCTTGACAAAAGAGACAAGGAAGCTATTTACTGCAGAGTAAATCTTAAAATATTATAAGAGGAATGATGAAGAGGTCACAAGAAAGCAGCCCCATGATGGCTGCATTTAAATTAAGAATACACAGGTCTGTTTGTGCATTAAACAAAAGGGTCAGCACTTTCCCAAAAGGTTTGTTTCATAGTACAGTGAAGTTTGTGCATTTCAGCAATATAAAATTGTGCTTTCATGCCAGATTAGGTTTACAAGATCATGGGAGTTAACTGATATTGTGGTAACTAACTAGTAAGCAGATGAACCTTACTTTTTACTTCTGTTCATATGTTAATTCTTAAAATAATGCAGTTATAACTCAGACTGTGAAGGACTTGGGAATGTCAAGAGATTGTAAAAGGCACAATATAAATTCAAATCATTTACAAAATATCAAAGTTAAGGGCAGCCTCTGAGAAAAGCAGAAACAGAGTTAATGTTTCAGGTCAATCCCCTTTCAGCAGTTCCAACTCTGGTTTTCTCTCCACAGATGCTGCCAGTCTCATGTCCCATAAATCACAGCTAGCAAGTCAATCCAGGGTACAAGATCCCATTTTTTCTAAAACTGGATTTTGTACATACTCAGTATACATGTGGACCCCTTTTTTTCAGCCATTCAGGCTGTCCTTGAAATAGTAGTTAGCTCAATATTCACCTAATATTCATGTTTTACTTCCTGGTACCTTGTACTTGGGCACAAGTGTTCAAGTAGGTGATACGAATTGTGTTGTGAAAATGTGCAGGAGTTTAAGATATACCCATGCTCTGCATTGGATGCAGATCACAATTCAAAATGGTGCCCCCCCCTCCCCCACTACACCGGTGGTTTACATTGATACTCAGCCCACGAGTTATTGGAGGAATTTTCCAAAGGTTTTGAAGGTTGACTTCTCGGCCAACTTTCTATTGCACTTCTAGAATTTTCTGTTTTTATTTCAGATTTGAAACATTTGCTTTTCTGCTATATTTTGGCAAAGCACAACAAAAGTAAGTTTCCAGCACAAAGTTCGTTGCCTCAGTTTGAACAGTTAAGTTCTTGAGTAAGGAACAATTTTCAGTTCTGTGCATCCAAAGTCTGCAACAAAACAAAAACCTAGCTGCAAACTAAGAAAGTGTCCATTCGCTCCAACAAACCATTTTCTAGCATCCACAGAATACTCTTGCTATTGTGAAAGATTAAGTGCTCTGAATCTTAAAATTAGAGCTAGACCACTTAGGAGTGAAATCTGGAAGGAATTTTTGACACTACTAGAAATCTGAAACTCCTTCTGCCAAAGTGCTTTGGAAACTGGGAGGTCAATCTAACTTGCAAGACTGGGGTCAACCAACATTTAGTGGAGTTTAAAGCTTGTGAATCAAAGTTGAGTAAATTACGATTAGGTGCAGATGACTCATGATTGAACTTAAAGGTGAAACAGGCTCAAAGTGTGGAACCTATTCCTGTTCTTATGTTGTTATGTCCCAGATGGTTCCAAAGGTAAAAGCGCACAGTATTTAATCCACCATACCATCTCAGCTCAAGCAAAATAATTCTAATGGCTTTAACTAAGAGAGAATGCATGACAGCTTAGCTATTTAACACATTGAATAATTAACATTACAGTAAAACTTCTATATTGTTATCTAAAAAGCAAATTGACACATTACTTATATAATCCAGCATCTGCCTCCATTTCCCAGCTTCTGGAGCGTCAGTGTTCTCCTCCAGCAATAATGCCAACCTTTCTTTCACTTGTCCAACCTTGCCAGTGTTTTGGTTCAATTCAGCTTCAAATATCTGCAGCAAAACAGAATTGCTAAGATTTAAACAAGGTCAAGATGGCTTTGTTTCCAATCTGCCATTTAAACACAACTGAAAAGCACATGAATCAAAAAACTACTTCATTTGGTTAAGATCAGATAGATAACAAGGTGCAAGTACATTGTTTATCAAATATACATTTCATTTAATGAAGCATATTACTCTAAAATTCCTCATACTAAAAACACGAGGCACAAAATTATTCAATGGAATATTTATAGCAAACAACTGAATTTCTTTTTTTGCAGGAGCCAAACTAATTAGAGCTTTACATTTCTACTATTTTTAAACATTCTTCTTTTATCCTAAATATTTTAAAACAAGTACTTAAAATATTTTAATCACAGCAGTAACACTCAGTGAACAGGGAGCCAAACCATTTTCATAGGAGGCAGTGTTTAACAGTTAAGAGGAGAAAGTGAGGACTGCAGATGCTGGAGATCAGAGCTGAAAATGTGTTGCTGGAAAAGCGCAGCAGGTCAGGCAGCATCCAAGGAGCAGGAGAATCGACGTTTCGGGCATGAGCCCTTCTTCAGGAATGAGGAGAGTGTGCCAAGCAGGCTAAGATAAAAGGTAGGGAGGAGGGACTTGGAAATACCTAGCGCATTTCCAACGCCCCTCCCCCAAGTCCCTCCTCCCTACCTTTTATCTTAGCCTGCTTGGCACACTCTCCTCATTCCTGAAGAAGGGCTCATGCCCGAAACGTCGATTCTCCTGCTCCTTGGATGCTGCCTGACCTGCTGCACTTTTCCAGCAACACATTTTCAGCTTTAACAGTTAAGAACAAAGTGAAAATGTTTGTGGTATTCTGGAGAATCTTGGTGATCATTTCTCATTACCAACATACAGACCAAGGTATCACCCACTGTTAGATTCTTTGGGCATCCTGACAAATGCTGTAATTTTTATTTTATGGGGCACCAGAATAGGTGACTTTCTACAAACATGTGAGGTAAAAAATGGAGACCTGCACCCCGCCCCACTTCAATAAAAGTTTTCTTTTTTCACCTCGAGAAATAAAAATGCTTTTGCATAAGCCAGGTATTTCTAGTAACTGATTTGAGCTTTAGTCTTCATTAGAATCAGCAATATTAATTGAGGTATTTGGATGAGTATATGAATAGGAAGGGTTTAGAGGGATATGGGCCGGGTGCTGGCAGGTGGGACTAGATTGGATTGGGATATCTGGTCGGCATGGATGGGTTGGACCGAAGGGTATGTTTCCATGCTGTACATCTCTATGACTCTATATGGAGAGACTTTTTATTCAACTATTGATGAGTATGTATTGTTCATATCCATCTTCTCAATGAGCTTTCCTGTTATTTTGTTCCCTCATTTGATGTAACTGTAAGATGAGCTTAACAACGTAGCTAGCTAGTTTTTGCCTACGTATCAGTTTTGTATATTCACGTTATATTGTATATAACATGCCATCATAATTTGGCTAGGCCATGACAAGGAATGGAACAGGATCATAGCTTAGCTTCTTAGAATCTAACAGCACAGAGGAGGTCCCAACTTGCCTGTACTGGCTCTTTGGAAGAGCTGAACAATTAGATCCACCTCCTGTTCTTTCCTCATAGCCCTGCAAAATTTTCCTTTGTAAATATTTGTTCCAGAAGACTGTAAGATGAAGTAGCAGAAGTAGGCCATTTAACCTATCAAAGCCCACTCCATCATTCAATGAGAGCATGGCTGACCTGATAATCTTTCTTGCTTTTCCCTATAATCCTTGATTTTCTTACTGATGAGAACTTTGTTTCTCTCTCAGTCTTAAATATATTTAACAACCCAGCCTTGACAATCCTCTGCAGTAAAGAAAATAACAGATTCACCACCCTCAGAAGAAATTCCTCCTCATTTCTGCCCTAACTGAGCAACCTCTTATTCTGAGATTATGCACTTTGGTCCTAGACTCTTCCACAAGGTGAAACAACATTCCACAAGTATCCTGTTAGATTTCCTAAGAATATTATGTGTTTCAATAAGATTGCCTTTTATTCTTCCAAATTCCAATGAATATAGGCCCAAACTACTCAATGTTTCCTCATAAGACAGTGTTTCCACACCGAGGATCAAACAAGTGAACCTTCTCTGGATTGCCTCCAATGCCAGTACATCTTCCCTTGGAAAGGGGATCAAACTGTTCATAGCTTTCTAGGTCTACCTAATACCTTTTGTAGATTTAACAAGACCGTCCTCTTTTTTTATAAATACTTCATTCCCTTTGAAGTAAAAGGCCCAAAGCCCATTTCTCTTTTCTATTACCAGCTGAACTTCGATCCATGCTGGAGGACACCAGAATTAGTTTTTGTTGGAGCTTTCTGCAGGCTTTCCCCATTTAAATCAATCAATTCCCTTTTAAAATTTACTTTTAAATCTGCTTTCACCACTCTTTAAGGATCTACATTATAACAACTCACTTTGTAAAAAAAAGTTCTCATCGAATTCTGTCCCAACTGCCATAAATGTTCCTCCATCCTCACAATTCTTCTTTCAGCCCTTCAACCAACAACAAAGTTTGAATAATGTGTTGTCTCCACTTTCTGATTGAAACAACTAAGTGATATAGAACAAACCTCATGAACTGAGCAATTAGTGTGAAGGGAATCACCAAATTAATCGAACAATTGAGGTGTGAAATTTAAAGCAGAATTGAAGCAGGAAGAGGATTTGAAATTTTTTGCCAGGAGCAAGCTCTCTGATAATACTGCAGAGAGAGCAAAGTGTGAAATGGCCTTACTGCTGGCCTTTGCTAATCTTGCACTTGTTTGATTGCTTACTCCAAACTGGACCTTGAGAAAAAAGGGGCCATTATTATAATCAAGAACTCTCTTTTCTCACCATAATATTCAGCAATGACTGATTGTTTTGGAAGGTTACAACAGCAAGTGTTAAAGCTCTAATGAATGAAAAGTAACACGCATGCAGGTCACAAGTTGACTGTTGAAAATGGAGGTCCTGATATTAAGGCTTCCTATTATAGATTGAGGTAAAGGCATTCCATCCTGTTGCAAAATTACACTGGACTGAGAGTTTAATCTTCATCATATATATTTATTTGAACATTTTTTAAAGGTGGATACAAAGATTGTATATATTAAAACTATGTTAAAACTATCTTTAATTACCATATAAACTTTGAGATGTAAAATGTAAGACAGAGATGTCTTTGGGGGAGTGTGATTAAAGATATAAGACCATTAACACCAAAACTGTCTTTCTGTCACCTCTCCTTTGAAAATATTCATGCAATTTGAATTAGGAATTCTTGAACATTAGGCAATAAGTTAACATTGATGATTATTGACCTCTGTCAAACTGAATCATAAAGGCAATGGGTAACTTGTACATCAGAATGGTACAGTGGTAAGGGTCCTACCTCTGAGTCAAAAGCTCCAGATTCAAGTCCCACCTACCCTGGAGGTATGTCATAACTTCTCCAAAAGGGTTGATTAAAACTCTTTTTTTGTACACCATACCAAAAGAAATGTGTTACTGTGAGTGTACTCTACATGGTGATGCATTGAACAACTGGCTGAATACCAGTTTTAATATCAATCTTGGAGTAGTTGGTGGGGAATTATTTTAATTTGTCAAAATAACTACAAGAATATTCACTTTCCCTCACTATTAAACAATTTCAAATGTTCAATATTGCCTCTGCAGGGCATATTTTAAGACATCGCAGGGGTCAGCCATGACTCAGTGGTCAATTTTCAACAGAGGCATGAGGTCACAGGTTATCTGCAAAATTGATTATCTGGTTATTAATGGATTGCTGTATGTGGGAATTGGCTGTGTTCAAGGTGATTGTTAACATTTTGTACTTTATGACAATGACTGCAACGTGTTTTGGGACATCAAGATTATTACGCCCAAATAAATTCTTTTGGTCTAAAAGAACAGCTAGTTCACCCACATGAAGCAATGGATAATTCAGTTATATTGAAAAAAACCTTCTTCAATTTGAGAGGTGGATTCATATCAGCAGACTTATCGGATAGTGTCTTGACAATACTCTACAACGGTACTGTTATATGACAACTACCATTAACTGCATTCACTTCTAGCACTGCTTCACTTCTAGCCCAGCCACTTCTTCTGGATTGGTCCAATCTCAGGCAGAGCAGGATAATGTTTACCAGGATACAAAGAATGGAGGGTAGTTGTGGACAAGTGCTTTTCTGATTGGTATTCTCTGACCAGTGGTGTTCTGCCACGATCAGTGCAGGGACCTTTGTTGTTTGTAACACACACAAATAATTTGAAAGAAAATTTAGGTGATCTGATTAGTAAGTTTTCAGACGACATGAAAACTGGAGGAGTTATGGATAGTGAGATAGGTTGTCAAAGGATAAAGCACAATATAGGTAGGTCAGTTGGAAAGTTGGGTAGAGAAATAGCATTTGGAGTTCAATCTGGACCAGTGTGAGGTGTTGCATTTTGGGAGGTCAAATGCAAGAGGAAAGTATACAGTAAATAGTAAGATTGGTATACAGAGGGACCTAGGAGTGCAAGTCCATAATTCCCTGAAACTGGCAACACAGGTGGATGAGGTGGTAAAGAAGACATATGGCATGCTTGTCTTCATCGACTGGGGCACTGAACATAAAAGTTGGCAACTAATCTTTTCTTTCTATTTACTCATGAGATGTGGATTTGCCAGTTGGCTAGCATTTATTGCCTGTCCCTAGTTGCCTTTGAGGAGGTGGTCAGCTGCCTTCTTGAACCATTGCAGTCCACCTGCTGTGGGTTGACCCACAATGCCTTATGGAGGAAATTTTAGGATTTTGACACAGCAAGAATGAAGGAACGGCAATATATTTCCAAGTCAGGATAGTAAATGACTTGGAGGGGAGCTTGCAGGTGGTGGTGTACCCATTCACTTACTGCCTTTCCTCCTCAATGAAAGTGGTCATGGGTTTGGAAGGAGCTGTCTTAAGGGTCTTCGATGAATGTCTGCAGTGCATCTTGTGGATAGTAGACACTGCTGCTACTGAGTGTTGATGGTGGAGGGAGTGGATGCTTGTGACTATAGTACCGATCAAGCGGCTGCTTTGTCTTGGATGATGTAAGGCTTCCTGGGTGTTGTTGGAGCTGCACCCTGACTCCTGACTTGTGCCTTGTAGATGGTAGACAGGCTTTGGGGCATCAAAGGTGAGCACTTGCCGCAGTATTCCTAGCTTCTGACCTGCTCTGGTAGCCACTGTGTTTATGTGGCGAGTCCAGTTGAGTTTATGATCAATGGTAACCCCTGGGATGTTGAAAGTTGGGGATTCGGTGATGGTAACACCATTGAAAGTCAAGGGACGATGGTTAGATTATCTCTTATTGGAGATGGCCATAGCCTGGCATTTGTGTGATACGAATGCTACTTGCCACTTGTCAGTCCAAACCTGGCTATCGCTCAGATCTTGTTGCATTTGAATATGAAGTTCGTCAGTATCTGAGACGTCATGAATGGTACTGAACATTATGCAATCATCAGCGAACATTCCCACTTCGGACCTTACGGTAGAGGGAAGGCCATTGATAAAACAACTGAAGATGCATGGGCCTAAGACACTATCCTGAAAAATTCCTGCAGAGATGTCTTGGAGCTGAGATGACAGACCTCCAATGACCATCACTATCTTCCTAGGTGCTTCCTATGACTCCACTGAGTGGAGAGTTTGCGCCTGATACCATTGCTTCCAGCTTTCCTACAGCTCCTTGATGCCACACTCAGTTGAATGCATCATTAATGCCAAGAGCTGTCACTCTCATCTCAAGTCTGGAATTCAGCTCTTTTGTCCATGTTTGAATTAAACTGGATAAAACTTCAACTAGGTCACATTTGGAATAACGTATGAAGTTCTGGTTGCCACACTAGAGGAAAGATGTGGAGGCTTTAGAGAGTTGACAGTATATCAAATTATGAAAGGCTTGGATAGGGTGGACAGTTGGGAGACTTTTTTACAGCATGGAAATGGCAAATAGTGTGGGGTTTTAATATTAGAGGGGGCAAGTTTAAAGGAGCTGTGCGAGGCAAGGTTTTTATACCCAGCGGTAGGTACCTGAGAGGTGGTAAAAGCAGATACAATAGTAACATTTGAGAAGCACTTAAACAGACATATGAACAGGCAAGAAATAGAGGGAAAAGGACCATGTGTGGGAAGATGGGATTAGTTTAGAATGGCATCATGGTTGGCACATATATAGTGGGTTGAAGAGTCTGTTTCTGTGCTGTACGATGTTCTATATTCTGGTTGCAGGTTTCTAATTTTACTTCAAAATTAATTTCACACTGATTGTGGCTGCATTTAAATGCCAAGCCTAAGCTCTTAAGAGCCTCTTGGCAGAATGTAATAATTGTTGGCTGAGTTAGTTGACATCCTTTCTCGTAGCTGGATCACAATCATCCTACCACATCCACCACTTCAACTTTACTTTAAAGTCATGGTTTCAATGACACTGATGTCACAAGCACAACATTCATGACACAAGGGGCACTGATCACAGCAGATTTCAGTGTGAAACGTGGTGCACAGAATGCGGTTATCAGTGCACGGGCAGGCACCACAATGTATTGTTTCCAGTACCACCTCTATTCTATTATTCTCCCCTGCGATTGCCAAGGAAGGATTAGAAAATTGTTTTGCAGCAAATTGAGCAAATCTACATCCTATTCATGGTCACATAGTCACAATACCCTAATACTTTTACCTTCGGCACCATCAATATATTGTAACTAATTGTATCCAAAGCAAGTTAACATAACTGCAGCTTAAAGATGATCAAACTACATTAAAATAGGATGTCCAAGATAACTAACAATTATTTATTGAGCGAGATTGTTATGGAAAAATAACTGCAACAATGCTCACTGTTTTTTTAATAGATTTGCAAATTATTCCAAAAATATAGAAATACGTATTCTTAATCAACCTGTTCAGACATGTTATGACACGTCTGTACTGTAGGCCCCAAACCTTGTTGGTAGATTGACATTACTACCCTCTTTGGTTTGCACAACCAAGATTTTGCCATTACCTTCCTCCTACTTTTAAGAATTGCTGATTTTGGACAGTAATTGTCTATTAAACTCACCACAAGTAGTCAGGGCTGATAATAGAGTGTAAATACTTCTTTAACAATGTGCCAATTGTTAATGCAAAGCCAATCAAATCTTGGCCCAGAAACAAAACAACTTAAACATTCAATCTCATTCCTGTAGACAGTCAACTACTAGAAATGTTAAAATGCCAAATTTTACATTTTTCCCCTTATTTTCTGTTTTGTCTCATTTTCTTTTTCTTAATCCACTTTTTTTCTTCATCTATGGATATCTCTGTCTCTATCTGATTTAACTCTACCCACTTCTTCATTACTTCTGTGTTTTTCTCAACCTTTAATGTCATTGCAAATATAGACTGTTGGTTTTGTCATTTATCAGGTCCAAAAGCTCCTGCACTGCTATCAGTTTTCAAATCTAATGCTGACCTGCTTTTCTGCTATGATCTTGTATGCTTCACTCTGTCTAAGCATCCTATGATCTATACGTCCTCGTTTGCTATAAAACCGAAAAGAACTACAGATGCTGTAAATCAGAAACAAAACAGAAGTTGCGAGAAAAACTCAGCAGGTCTGGCAGCACCTATGAAGAGAAATCAAAGTTAACATTTCGGGTCGGGTGACCCTTCCTCAGAAATGCCTCAGCAGTGCCTGAGCTTTTCCTGCAACTTCTGTTTTGTCCTTGCCTTATTCTCTGCCTGTACTGCTCATAAAACAAAACATTTCACTGTACTTAGGTACATGTGACAACAATAAATCAAATCATATCACGGTCAGCAACTTATAGGGTAAACAAATTAAGTAAAAGGGTACAGGGAAAAGTGAAATTAGTGATACAAACCCATGAGATTCCCTATTTTTGAAACTACCACCTCAATAAATTGTGTTCTGAGATTCATCTTTAAAAAGGTTTTTTTTTAAAAAAAGAGATTACTTAATCAAAGTTTGGCACTCCATTCACATCTTTAACTGAAACAAACATATGTTTTATACCACACATACCTTTTGCTGTTCAACTTGTTCCTTTATAGATTCAGTCTCAGTTGGCAATGTATCCCATGATGCTGCTCTTCTATCCATCGACTCCAACCATTCCTTCACCAAATTGGCCTCTTCCTGAATTTCCTGTCTCTGAGCTAGCATAGTTTCCAATTGATTCTCCTTGTCCTTCAGCAAGCCTCCCATCTTTTCATATTGATGATTCACATCTGCAATGTCCTGCTGGATAGCAATTAGCTCTGTAGCCAGGAAACATAGTTCATTATTAAGACCTGCCCTAACTCAAATACTCAGTATTATCTAGTGCATGCAAACACAAAAAGTGCATTCAGTCGAAAATTTGTCCTTCTGAGCTTTGTGACTTCTAACAAATTCAGAACAAGTCAGGTGTAATTTCCAATCTTACACCTAAAGTAGTTCCACTGAAGGTTAAGAGCCATTACCCTAAATATGGTGGATATTATTTACATCCAGTTCCTGTTATAAGAGCTGAAAACAAACTCATCCAGATATAGTGTTGGCTTTTGAATATATTGCAGAAATTGCGCCCAATGAAGTGTGAAATTTCTATTATTATTTACTCTATTGCAAGCTGTGGTTTCAAAAGAGAAGCAAATAATTTAGATTTTAGCATTGAGGGTTCTAATTGAAATAGTCTTGTGTTTAATGATTACTGTCAGTAATGGTTTCTATGGATGTGGTGTCAATATAGCTGCTTTAATGCTAGATGGTGGGGTCAAGCTTCTAAAATGTTGCTGGTCTGCACTTGCCCAGGCAAGTGGGGAGTATTCCATCACACTCCTGTGCTTTTTAGTTGTGGATCATGACACCTTTTGGTTGCAACCAATTTCTGTAAATGGAATGCAATTTGCATAAAATACTCTGATAAATAATTATTCAAATTACCCTGAATTGCCTTTATCTCTTTTTTTTTCATTTTTAAAATCTTTCTCTTCTAAAATGTAGTATGAGGGGGCAGGAGAGAAGACCTTGGGACAAATTAGCACAATATCAGTAAATGTTCTTGGATTTAATAGTACATACTGAAATCAAATGCAAACTTTTAAAATTATGTCTTTTACAAACTGTAGCAACTGAATAGCAATATTTTTTAAAATGATAAGGAAAGTTTTCAATTTTGAGTAGTTATGTTAGTTCAGTGCTATGGAACCTGGCATTGTGAAACCTTCTGTCAAATTACTTAACTACCAGTGTATATTCATTTGTTGGATGATGATGCATTTTCCTTTTTTTGGAATTGTAGCTTCACGAGCCTTTGTTTTTTCACCATGTGCTTCAACAATCTAGTTGGGCAGAAGTGCTCTTGAAGATACAAATATTTTTAGGTTTGTTTTTACTTTAACTGGAATAATTGTTGAGAACTCATTTAGATCTTTTGTTCCATATGATCTTAAAAGAATTGAAAGTCCTGGTTTCAGTGAGATTAAGATATAAACGGAGAAAAAGGCCATGATTCTGCATTAGGAGTAAAAGAGATAGAACTATTCATGTTTGAAATCACATAATCAATAGATTCCAAGTACAATTTGGAATTCATCACAGTCAAATAAATCAACACTTCTGGTTGCAAACATTTTGAAACGGCAGTACGTGGCCAGATGGTGAGACTGCAGAAAATAAAATCGCAACTGAACGAAAGTACATGAAATTGGGATAGTTTCAAAGTTTATAGCTGTTCATAGCCATTTGCAAATGTAACAGCACTTATTTGGATTCCTTGGGGCATTGATAGGTTTACCAACACAATTTCAACAGGGCTGTAAAGAAAACATTATGATATGTGAAAAATCATCCCAGGAGCACTTCAGTTATGTCCAAAAGCATTGGTTTAAAACAATTATTTTCCTCTGGCATCACTTTGAATGTGATCTTCCGAGCGATATTATAGGTGTTTGTCAATTGTATTTTCAAAGATGCCACACGAACTGTAAATTTTTTAAATGACACCACTGCCTCTTTTAACAGTGTTGCTTCAAAAGTCCAAATTTCTAGCATTTAAATCATCATGTAGTATGAATGCAAAAAAAAAGCTTATTTTAAAGATTTTATTATTGTTTAAGGTGTTTGTGCATTCCGCATGCATGGAGAATAAATGTTGCCATTTCTGCATTTTCAATGAATTAGAAAAATCTCACAGGAGGAGGAAATACAGCACTGCTGAGTTGAGTTTTGTGTATACACATGTATGCGTACATGCAAGGGACAAGCTGAAGGTTGATCTTCAGGTGGTAAATACCCCTGTGCCAGCCTGCAGAGGTGATGTCTGCTTTGGAGCTTCTAAAACCCCAATCACCATACCGACAAACTCCCGATGAAAGCTCTATTTGCATTTCAGCTAAAATTTTCCACTTGTTATGATTGGTGTTGAAACATGTCTATCGTCTCTTTTGAATGGGAGTCATGAGCACTCTGCTGGATACTTTTGGCACCAACTAACTCCTCGTTCAGCATATCTTTGGGAAGCTGCCATTTTTCATTCTGTGCAAGTGCACAAACCAGCAAAGCCTTCTTTGCTTGACTGGCTCTAGCAATTGCTTGGCATGTTTGCCCAAGAAAGGACTACTTTACTGGTGACATTATCTTCCATGTGATGCCAGAGACGCAATGCAGACACCAGCGATGGCAGTCATTAAGTCTTTTTCTCCTGTAGGTGTTAACTTGTCCAGGGTTGACTGCCATATACAATGTGCTGATGACAGAGGCCTTTGATATAAGCATCTCAGTCCTATAGGTCAGCTTGTTGTCTCTCCTGGTCCATTTTAATGGTGGTTGCCTTTCCAATGCACATGCTGAGCTCTTCATCAACAAACAGATTGTAACTGTAGACCGAATTTTCTGACTGTTTCCAGCAGTGTTTATTTGAGTCTAATTGCAGGAGAAGACATAAACCCCTGTCCCATGACCACAGTTTGCTTGACACTGACGGTGAGGGAGAATGAGACCAAAGATCCAAAAGCTGGTCTTCTATTTTGGGCAACAAGGGCAGCATAGAGTTTCTATGATCGGGACATACCAGATTTCAGCTGTCTTAGATTTCAGTCTTGATATGTAGAGGAGGATCCCACCTGATTGTGTATGGACGTACACTCCTCCCATATCAACAGGAAAAATATGGGTCAAGTGGATGAGCAATGAAGGTCAAAGTAGAGGAATAAGACCCTGCCTTACTCCACTCAATCCCCAAACTGTTAGAAGGTGAGCTGATGTCAAACTGAATGCATCATGAAAGGGCTTTATGGAGTTAGGTAGGATAGCTGATTCTCCCAGGAGCCAAAGAAACTTCAACTGATAAGACAAAATACAAGGGGCAACCACATCTAAATTCCATTGTTTTAATTTCAAGGCAATAACTTATTTTAATGGGAACTCTGTATTTTCCTTCCTTTCTTCCTGTCTATCTCAATCACAGCTCAAAAGATCATGGTTAGTTCTGCAGGTCAATGAACTTTCCAGGATTATCTGGAAATATCTAGGGATTCCAGCATTTAGTTCTTTTTTTAAACACTTTTTTTTATTAGAAAAGAGGGTAGTGATATAAATGCTGTTGCTCCAATAGGCAAGGTTCTACTGAGAAGAAACGATTCATTTGCTGCCTGGCAGAGGGAGGTGGGCATCATGAGGATTGACAGGCAGTGGAGGCCACGTGGGAAGTTGGGGCATCATAGGGGTTGACGCTCACTGGTGTGGAATGTGAAAATGTGGTCAGAGACAAACTGTCGTTTGATTATACGTCTAGAAATTTGTTTTTATTCTGAGTGCAATATGAGCATTTCTGTTAAGGCCAGCATCTGTTTCCATCTGTATTGCCCTCAAACTGATTAGCTTTGTATGCCATTTGAAGAGCAATTAAGAGTAATCACATTACTGTGGATCTGAAGTTACATGGTCTCCATTAGAATAGTTTTTGATTCCAGATTTTATTAAATGCAAATTTTACCATCTACCATGGTGGAATTTGAATCCATGTCCCTAGAACATTAGCCTGACGCCCTGGGTACCAACTCTTAACAGGCAAGGCTGATGAAAACTCAGGGCATGGATAGGTACATGGGACTGGGATATTAAAGCCATTATAGAAACATGGCTAAGGGAGGGACAGGACTGGCAGCATAATATACCAGGGTACAGGTGCTTTAGACAGTACAGAGGTGATGGAAAGAAAGGAGTGGGATTTGCATTTTTGATGAAGGCGAGTATTACAGCAGTAATCAGATATGAAATAACTGAGGAATCATCCTCAGGCTTTATGGGTGGAGTTAAGAAATAAAAAGGGATGGTGACATTATTGGGGTTGTACTATAGCTCTCCGATTAGTAAACAGGAATTAGAGGAACAAATATGCAGGGACTTGGGGAGACTTGCAGGAGCAATAGGGTTGTTATAGTAGGGGATTCTAATTTTCCTAACATAGCCTGGAATTGCCATAGCATTAAGGGCTTAGATGGGGTGGAATTTGTAAAGTGCATTCAGGAAAGTTTCTTCAAGCACTATATAAAAGTGTCCTACTTGAGAAGGGGCAAAACTTGACATACTCTTGGGAAAGAGGGTAGGACAGGTGACTGAGGTGACAGTGGGGAGCACTTTGGGACCATAGAGTCATAGAGATGTATAGCGGACCCTTTGGTCCAACCCATGCATGCCAACCAGATATCTCAATCCAATCTAGTCCCACCTGCTGGCACACGGCCCATATCCCTCCAAACCCTTCCTATTCATATACCCATCCAGATGCCTCTTAAATGTTGCAATATTAGCCACTTCCTCTGGCAGCCCATTCCACACACGCATAACCCTCTACGTGAAAAAAACTGTCCCTTAGGTCTCTATTATATCTTTCCCCTCTCACCCTAAACCTATGCCCTCTAGCTCTGAGTTCCCCACCCCAGGGAAAAGACCTTATCTGTTTACCTTATCCATGCCCCTCATAAACCTCTATGAGGTCACCCCTCAGCCTCTAATACTCCAGGGAAAACAGCCCCAGCCTATTCAACCTCTCCCTTTAGTTCAAATCCTCCAACCTCGGCAACATCATTGTAAATCTTTTCTGAACCCTTTCAAATTTCACAACATCCTTCCAATAGGAAGAAGACCAGAATTGCAGCAATATTCCAAATATGACCTAATTGATGTCTGGTACAGCCGCAACATGACCTCCAAATTCCTGTACTCAATACGCTGACCAAAAAAGGAAAGCATACCAAACCTTCTTCACTATCCTATCTACCTGCCACTCCACTTTCAAGGAGCTATGAACCTGTACTCCAAGGTCTCTGTTCAGCAACACTCCCTAGCTCCTTACCATTAAGTGTATAAGCCCTGCTAAGATTTGCTTTCCCAAAATGCAGCACCTCGCATTTATCTAAACTAAACTTCATCTGCTACTCCTCAACGCATTGGCTCATCTGATCAAGATCCCATTGTGATCCGAGGTAACTTTTTTCGCTGTCCAAAACACCTTCAATTTTGGTGTCATCTGCAAACTTACTAACTACACCTGCTATGTTCACATCCAAAACATTTATGTCAATACAAAAAGTAGAGGACCCAGCACCGATCCTTGTGGCACTCCACTGGTCACAAAGCTCCAGTCTGAAAAACAACCCTCCATCACCATCCTCTGTCTTCTCCCTTTGAGCCAGTTCTGTATCCAAATGGCTAGTTCTCCCTGTATTTCATGCAATCTCACCTTGCAAACTAGTCTCCCATGGGGAACCTTGTTGAACGCCGCACTGAAGTCCATATAGATCACGATCAATGATACAAATATCTCAGCAAGAGGCCCAGCAATCATTTCCCTAGCTTCCCTCAGAGTTCTAGGGTACACCTGATCAGGTCCTGGGATTTATCCACTTCTTTGCGTTTCAAGACATCCAGCACTTCCTCCTCTGTAATCTGGACATTTTGCAAGATGTCACCATCTATTTCCCTGCATTCTATATCTTCCATGTCCTTTTCCACAGTAAGCACTGAGGCAAAATACTCGTTTATTATCTCCCCCCTCTCCTGCAGCTCCATACAAAGGCCGCCTTGCTGATCTTTGAGGGGCCCTATTCTCTCCCTCATTACTCTTTTGTCCTTAATATATTTGTAAAAACCCTCTGGATTCTCCTTAACTCCAATTGCCAAAGCTATTTCATGAACCCTTTTTGCCCTCCTGATTTCTCTCTTAACTATCTCCTACTGCCTTTATACTCTTCTAAGTATTCACTCGATCTATCCTGTCTATACCTGACATATGCTTCCTTCTTTATCTTAACCAAACCCTCAATTTCTTTCGTCATCCAGCATTCCCTATACCTACCAGCCTTTCGTTTCACCCTAACAGGAATATACTGCCTCTGGACTTTCGTTATCTCATTTCTGAAGGCTTCCCATGTTCCAAACGTCCCTTTACCTGCAAACATTTGCCCCAATCAGCTTTTGGAAGTTCTTGCCTAATACTGTCAAAATTGACTTTTCTCCAATTTAAAACTTCAACTTTTAGATCTGGTCTATCTTTTTCCATCACTATTTTAAAACGAATAGAATTATGGTCACTGGCCCCCACGTGCTCCCCTACTGACACCTCAGTCACCTGCCCTGCCTTATGTCCCAAGAGTAGGTCAAGTTTTGCACCTTCTCTAGTAGGTACATCCACATACTGAATCAGAACATTTTCTTGTACGTGGTTAAAAATTCCTCTTCATCTAAACCCTTAACACTATGACAGTCCCAGTCGATGTTTGGAAAATTAAAATCCCCTACCATAATCACAATAATGGATTGTATTATAGATCCATCATCCCTTTCTTATTTCTCAGTTCCACCCAAATAACTTCCTTGGATGTATTTCCAGGAATATCCTCCCTCGGCACAGCTGTAATGTTATCTCTTATCAAAAGCGCTACTCTCCCTCCTCTCTTGCCTCACTTTTTGTCCTTCCTGTAGGATTTGTATCCTGGAACATTAAGCTGCCAGTCCTGTCCATCCCTGAGTCACATTTCTATAATTGCTATGGTATCCCAGTCCCATGTTCCTAACCATGCCCTGAGTTCATCTGCCTTCCCTGTTAGGCCTCTTGCATTGAACTAATTGAAATTTAATTTATCAGTCCCACCTTGACCCTGCATGCCCTGACTGTTTGACTCGCTTCTTTTCTCAACTATACCAGTCTCAGATTGATCTCTTTCCTCACTATCTCCCTGCATCCCACGCCCCCACCTTACTAGTTTAAATCCTCCCAAGCAGCTTCCTGCCAGTATATTAGTCCCCTTTCAATTTAGGTGCAATCTGTCCTTCTTGTACAGGTCACTTCTACCACAAAAGAGATTCCAATGACCCAAAAATGTGAATCCTTCTCTCATACACCAGCTCCTCAGCCATACATTTTTCTGCTCTATCCTCCTATTCCTACCCTCACTAGCTCATAGCACTGGGAGTAATCCAGATATTACTACACTCGAGGACCTCCTTTTTAAATTCCTGCCTAATTTTCTGTTATCTTCCAGCAGAATCTCAACCTTTTCCCTTCCTATGACCAGTGACCATAGTTCTATTAATTTTAAGATAGTTATGGAGAGGTACAAAACTGGTCCACGGGTTCAAGTGCTAAATTGGGACAAGGCGAAACTTGATGGAATTAGACAGAAACTTGCAGGGGTTGATTGGAGAAGTTTGTTTTGCGGTAAAAATGACCTCCAGCAAGTGGGAGGCCTTTAAAAGTGAGATAGCTAGAGTTCAAGGTCTATATGTTCCTGTGAGGGTGAAAGGCAAAGTTGTCAGGAATAGGGAACACTGGATGACAAGAGATATTGAGTCGTTGACCAGAATAAAGGAGGAGGTATGGCTCAGGTACAGGCAGCTGGGATCAAGGGAATCCCTGGAGGTATATAGGGGATATAGAGTTTACTGAAGAAGGAAATCAGGAGGGCAAAAAAGGGGCACGAGATAGTCTTGGCTGAGATGATTAGGGTGAATCTAAAGAGGTTTTTTAAGTATATTAAAGGAAAAAGAATAATTAGTGAGAGAAATGGACCCCTGAAGGACCAACGTGAACATTCATATGTAGAACCGCAGGAGATGGGTGAGGTCCTTAATGAATATTTCTTCTCTGTGTTTCCCATGGAGAAAGACATGGAGACTTGGGAACTTGGGAAAGGTCGTGCTCATGCCTTGGGGACAGTCCACAGCACTGCAGAAGAGGTGTTGGATGCATTAGAATTCATGAAGCTGAATAAGTCTTCTTGTTCTGAACAAATATACCCAAGAGCACTGCAGGAGGCTGGAGAAAAAAATTGTGAGGGCCTTGGCTATATTTTTGCATCATTGTTTGCCAAGGGTGAGGTCCCAGGAGACTGGAGGGTAGCAAATGCTGTGTCTTTATTCAAGAAGAACTGCAAAGAATGAAGTTGGGAACTATAGACCGGTAAGCCTAACATCTGTGGTCAGTAAGTTACTTGAGAAGATTCTGATAAGATATACATACATTTGGAATGACAGGGCTTGATTAGGAGTAGTCAGCATGGCTTGGTGCATGGGAGATCATGCTTCACAAATTTGTTAGAGTTCTTTGATGACGTGACCAGGAAGATTGACAAGGGCATGGTGGTAGACATAGTCTATATGCATTTCAGTAAGGTCTTTGGTAAGGTTCTACATGGTAGGCTGTTCTGGAAGGTTAGGTCACATGGAATCGAGGGGGAGCTGCCAAATTAGATACACAATTGGCTTGACGGTAGGAAGCAGAGGGTAATAGTGGAAGGATGCTTATCGGACTAGAGGCCTGTGACTAGTGGAATGCCTCAGGGGTCGGTGCTGGGCCCATTCCTGTTTGTTATCTATATGAATGATTTGGATGAGAATGTACAAAGCATGATTAGTAAGTTTGCAGATGGCACTAAAATAGGCATTATTGTGGACAGTGAGAAAGGTTCTCAGAAACTGCAGCAGAACCTTGGTCAGCTGGGGAAGTGGGGTGAGAAATGGCAAATGGAATTTAATATAGATAAGTGTGAGGTCTTGCATTTTGGAAAGTCAAATTAAAGTAGAGGTTTCATGGTGAATGGTAGGGCCTTAAAGAGTGTAGTGGAACAGAGGGACCTTGAAGTTCAGGTGCATGGTTTTCTGAAAGTGGAATCACAGGTAGACAGAGCAATGAAGAAAGCTTTTGGCATATTGGCCTTCATTAGTCAGGCACTGAGTTATAGACATTGGGAAGCTATGTTGCAGTTATACAGGACATTGGTGAGTCAGTTTTGGTCACCTTGCTACTGGAAGGATGTTACTCAACTGGAAACAGTGCAGGAGAAATTTACAAGGATGTTGCCTGGACTGAAGGGTCTGAGTTATCGGGAGAGGTTGGACAAACTAGGACATTTTCCTTTTGTGCATAGGAGACTGAGGGGGGGATCTTATAGAAGTGTATCAGATTATGAGAGGCATGATTAGGGTGAATGCACTCAGTCCTTTTCCCAGAGTTGGGGAATCAAAGACTAGAGGGCATCAGTTTAAGGTTAGAGGGGTAAGAAGCTGATGGGAAACTTTTCACACAGAGGGTGGTACACATATGGAATGAACTGTAGTCGAAGTGATAGAGATGGGTGTACTAACAACATTTAAAAGGTATTTGGACAAATACATGGATAAGAAAGGCTTAGAAGGACATGGTAAAAACAATGACTGCAGATGCTGGAAACCAGATTCTGGATCAGTGGTGCTGGAAGAGCACAGCAATTCAGGCAGCATCCGACGAGCAGCAAAATCGACGTTTCGGTCAAAAGCCCTTCATCCCGAAACGTCGATTTTGCTGCTCGTCGGATGCTTCCTGAATTGCTTAAAAGGACATGGGCCAAGTGCAGGGAAATAGTGTGAACATTGATAGACATTTTGGGCCAAAGGGCTTGTCTCCGTGCTGTAGGACTCTATGACTCCAATGACATTACTACTATATCAGCATCTAACAAATACAACCAAAGCTGGCAGCCTGAGGAAGATCCCCAAAACTGACCACAGTCAAGCATCACTTTCTAATAGTGACATCACAATCAAGAACACAGCTAGAAAGATGGGTTTCATGGCCCAAATGATAGAACAACTAATACCCAATTCAATGACACCCATATAAACAGAGGAAAATTCAAACAATGATACAGAATTGAAGGGTATCATTCATCCCAACATTCCAATGGAGCTTGGAAAAAAAGAAGTTCCAACTAACTTGTCAACAGTGGAGAAAACTGTTTATTTGATTGCAGACGACATTAACGCTCTATTTCATGATGCATGACAATTCAGATAACCAGTTTCCCCCACAGCTTTCCTCTTGTAAAGACAGAAGAAATAGTTTTGTTGTGACTCGAAGAAAGTCACTCAAACAACTCACCAATGTATGAATGACCTATGATATATGCATTAACTTACCTATTGCATCATTACCTCTGCAGAGAAATTAACCTCAAATCAGCCGCATTAAAACTTCGAACTGATTAGCTGAGATGGCTGGATGGCTAGTTTGCAATGCAGAATGATGCCAACAATGTAGGCTCAATTCCTGCACTGGCTGAGGTTACCATCAAGGATCCTCCTTCTCAACCTCTCCCCTCACCGGAGATGTGGTTAGCCTCAAGTTAAATCACCAGTAGTTGTCTCTCTAATCAGAGTAAGACTAAGACGACTTTATATAGCATCTCTCTTTAAAATATCTACAGAAGAAATGAATTGATTTATTGATCTTTTTAACTCTGCTTCATACTACAAAGAAAGGAAATGTAGATTTTTAAATTTATTAATTAGAGATAGATATGACCTACAAATAATTGGAACACTTAGATTTTTCACATACATGTTTTTGGCCATATTAGCATATGATTT
Organism: Chiloscyllium plagiosum; assembly: GCF_004010195.1. Classification (NCBI taxonomy): domain Eukaryota; kingdom Metazoa; phylum Chordata; class Chondrichthyes; order Orectolobiformes; family Hemiscylliidae; genus Chiloscyllium; species Chiloscyllium plagiosum. Next base: position 42,720,068 of record NC_057712.1, read on the forward strand.
CACTCACTGTGTTAAATTTAAACACAAGAGAAATTGATATGATGTTAATATGAAACACAGGAAACATTTTGATCTTGTGATAATACAACTTATAAGGTTCAGATTCTTTAGAACTATTTCTTTAAAAGCAGTAACGCTCTCAGACAATCCATTTACACATTTCATTACAAGATCACACTGTAGTGAATTGTGAAACTTGAAAGCTTACCTTTGGAATCGCAGATAGCAGAGACTGCTCCCCCACCATTCACTACTTGTGTACCTACAGATCAATATATTGGGTAAATAAGACTTTGTTATTAGCATCAAACATAAGGTCAGCAGTCATATAAAGTTCTCTCCAAACTGTTACAGACAAACCAAACTCAACAAAAGACTTAGAACAAATAGATTCTTTGCAAAAAGCCTTCTCAGAATATTTTTGCTGCATTGTTTTAAGCAGAAGACTTCAAGTTAAAGTTGTTGCTCTAACTGAATGCCATGTGATACTGAAGCATAGCTGATTTGTATCTAATTCCACTTTCAAGCCTTTGTTCTGGACTTCTTAATGCCTCACAGTCACCTCAGCTTCAACAGTTTTTTGAAGCCCAGGTTTGGGGACATCCTCTTCCCTTTGTAAGGAAGTGCATCCTAACATCGCCTGTAGCTTTAATTTTAAGAGTATGTAACCTTTCTTCTGCACTGCTCCATGAGAAGAAGTTATTTTTCTCTTTCTACTTAATCAATTCCTGTAATGATTTTGAATACATCAATTAGATCATCCGATAATCTTCCACACTTGAGGGAATTCAAGCCAAGTCAATGCAACTGCTTCTTATGATTTTATCTATTAGGCCAAGGTATCATTTTCCAGCGTCAGCATCACTTCCAGGACCTATATGTCCTTCCTGGTAAGTGGCGCCGAAAACTGAATGTGGTACTCTAAATGGATGCATTTTAAAATGGTTAAAGCCTTCCTTCAAATTAGGCTTTATGGATTCTATTTTAACATTATGTCATTCCAGCCAAGCACCTCAAGGTTATCGAGGTCCACATTGTGATTTCAGAAAGAAGCTTTTAAGAAATTCTCCAACATATGACAAATTTCATACGTGTTCAACATTCCCAGTTGCTGAAATTCAGTCGTCTTACACAGCAACAATTGTGCTCATCAATTGCAAGCCATTTAGTCCTACAGGGCTTTCTCTTTTGACTCTTTGCTCCACCATATCCCTTACTCCCAGCAACCAATATAATAATGGATTTCATCTAGTAACACACGTACCATTCATTTGACTGGTTTACCAGGCAACTCATTCTATAATCCTACCATCCTTTGGGTGAAACAGTTCTGTTGGATGTCTCCCATTGTGCATGCTGGGGTTGTACAATCTTTGGAGTCATTTCTGCAGAAACTCCCAATTTAAATTAGTTTAATAAAACTAGGCTCTCATTACTTATTTTAAACTTCTTCACCTTAACAGCGTAGTTAAAAAGGATAGCCACCTGTGAAAATAGCACCCAGTGTATTCTCCTGATAACATTGTAACAGCAGCAAGCTAGCTGTTAGTCAGTTTGCACAAAGGAGAATTCCACAGAAAGAACAGTACTGATTATGAAGCCTTGAACAGGGTGAATTATAAAAACATATATAAAACCCTGGAGAATTAAGGTTTTATTTTTCTTGCTACATCACAAGGATATTTGTGTTACAGTAATGCACTGTTTAATTAAAATCTTCAAACACTTCATTTGAAACTGAATTACAGCAGTTCATTAAACCATAGATCCATGAAATGAATATGCCAAATAAAATATGCTTAATAGCTGCACTGGATTGTAGAAACATAGGGAATTCTGTCTGGAAACATTATTCAGTTAAATATATGGGTTCAATGATAGACAGATAGTAGAACACAGGCCCAATTGGAAATAGTGCCAATACATGGCATTCCCTCAAATGAGCTGTTGTGGCAAGAATCCATTCACTACTCTTCATACATCACTGACTGAAGGTTGTCAAAATCGCCTTGTTTGCAATTTGCTGGCCTGGGATACAAAATAAAACTGTAAATCAAATTGAAAATTCTAACAAATGATCTTCATTCCAGTCATCAATCACTGTTGTAGCTATTAAACAATTGAAGTATTTTAAAAAAGGGAATTGAGCTGATTAAAGCATCTGTCAGGACAATGCATGCAACTTTCAGCCGTGCTAGTTTACCTGATTTGAATATTGTCCTTGAATAGGCTGGAGAAGTCAGTGTATTGATTAGGTGACACAAAGTTGACCCTTTCTGATTAACTTCCACAAGTTCGGAAGCTTTTGAAGACCACTCATTGAGCATGCCCTAAGTAAGCAAAATGAAAAATTGCGTTTAAGTAGACCAATGTTGAATGAATGATGTAATTTCTGAATGTAAGAAGAACAAAAATGAATAGTAGAAAACAAAACTGTCCCATCGTACAGCACACAGAATGAGACCATTCAGCCCATCAAGCCTCAGTCAGGTCTGAGAAAGACCTATCTAAGCAATCGCACTCCTTGAGTCTCTCCCATAACCATGCAAATGTTTACCTTTATAAACATATAGAAATATATATTAACATATATAGAGACATGATTCTTATTTCAAAGTCACTCTTGTATTTGCTTCCAGTTACCATGTTATTTTCACAATGGTCACACACATTTGCAATGAAAGAAAAGCAAAAATGAATATGCTTAACTCTATATTGTCTGTTCTGCTTCACATTCACTAGTTCATCTCTAAGATGGCCAGAGCATCTTTTACAGGATAATAATGGAACATGCACAAGTCATGTCAACTGGCCTGAGACAGAATATCAAATTCAGCTCAACTACATTGCTGCCCCCACCCTCCCACGGCGATTCTTCCATGCTAGAAAATGCACTGGGCACAAACAATCAAATGTGAACACAGAAACTCCCTCAACTGCACCATTATATTTTTAAAAGTACAAGCAAGAATATCCAGTATACCCAATGATTCTGACCAGTTCCTAAAGAACTGCTAGAGTAAATTTTTCACCTAGGGCCTCTTGCACATTCTTGACTTGCATTATATAACTGGTGCTAGTTGTATCTTCAGTCATCTCGATCCAAGATCTAAACATCCTCACTCGATTTTCTCATTTAAGACCCTCTTAAAGCCTACGCCTTGGTCCAAGCTTTTGAGTCACTTGTTTTAATATTACCTTGAGTGGCTCAGTGTTAAATTGTGTTTGACATACTCCTGTGAAGTGTCTTGGACCCTTTTACTGCATTAAAATGTGCTATATCAGTACAAATTACTGCTGCTTTATTAATCAGATAAATACAAACTTACACAACTTTATGCAGCATGAAGTTAAAGTATTGAGTTTGCCGTTTCTAGGGATTTTTGCATTATTCCAATCTAAAGCATCAACTGGAGTTAAATGGAAGCTTGTTTCACAAAGTGTAATCTAGGACACAAGCACTTAAAATAATCATTTACCGAGCTGAACTATTACAAGAGTGAGCATAGAAAGATTAAATAAGTAGTTATTTACTGAACAACAGAGATACAATACATAAAGTATCTAGGGATAAGAGTTGTCCTCAGAGACTTTTGACTGCTTTCCTCGATTGATTAATAATTCATTGTGAAAGGAACAAAGCACACAGTATTCAGCAGCTGAGGATTTCTCACCTGAATACTGGATAAATGCTTCTGAAGAGCTTCTGTAGTTAGACTTGGGTCTACAATTGGAATCCTTGTGTTCATTCCCTCCGCCCACTTATTGAACGACATCAGCAGTGCTTTAAATTGATCTGTCTGAAGCTGGCAACAAAATAATTCTTCCTCTCTGCAAATCAAAAACAAAAGGAAAGTGAGTGAACAGAAAGAGAAAGTTGAAATAAGCCACAGCTTTTGGAACCATTGCGTTCTCACGTCCATTTGGACCGTAAGAAAAGAAGGTTGCAGTGTCCCTTGAACCAATGAAATCCTTGAGGCACAAAACCAGGAGCTGAAAATGTGTTGCTGGAAAAGCGCAGCAGGTCAGGCAGCATCCAAGGAGCAGGAGAATCGACGTTTCAGGCATGAGCCCTTCTTCCTGACCTGCTGCGCTTTTCCAGCAACGCATTTTCAACTCTGATCTCCAGCATCTGCAGTCCTCACTTTCTCCTCACAAAACCAGGAATCAGATAAATCTTTAAAGACTACACACAACAGTATTTCTGACTGGTTTAAACTAACAACATCCAACTAAAAAATTGCTCACTATGCAACACCTTTGAAAATTAGTCATAATTTTAGTTCAAACACAGCATCAATTCCTTGGAGATCCTCTTGCCTATCAGCTTGCCCACTAAGCCTTGAACAATAGCAATACCACGATCACTCATTATCCGTTAGCTGTTGATCCCAATGGGAGCATGGATGTGAATAGTGTGGTCAGGGAGGTGCAAACAGTGAAGGACTGGATATCAGCGTTCATGGATTGGACTTGCAGCCAAAGTGAGCAGACATTTGGGTGCAAATGAATTGGAGCTGTGTATACTAGGGTCAATACATGAACTGGAATGGAGGGTAACTGTACAAAAAATGAGTACTTAGTCATGTTCAGGGGGTGGGCATTAAGAGGAGATTCACTTTCTTTCATGAGACAGAGACATCGCTTACAAAACTAGCACTCATTGCCCATTCTGAACTGAGTGGCTTTCAATTTCCATTTTGGAGGACAGTTAAAAACTCAACCATGTTGTTATGGATCTGGAGTCACCTGTTGGTCAGACCTGGTAAGGATCCCAGACTTTCTTCCAAAAAAGGCAATAGTGAAACAGATGAGCTTTTAGGACAATCAATAAGAGTTTCATGGTCGCCATTCCTACGACATGTTTTTAGTTCCAGATTTATTGATTGGCTTTGAATTCCACAAGTTGACATGCTGAAATGTGGACCCATGTCTCCAAGGCACTAGCATGGACCACTGGGTTGTTCATCCATTGACATTTCCACCAAGTCACCTTTCCCCTTCTGATATACAGGAGCAGACTGAAAGGTATAAAGGTGCAGGATGTCGAGATTAAGCTCCAGTTCCATTCTTCACCATCCAGATTTCCAGAATACAACAATGCGTGTGTGATGGATACATTCAGGGACAAACACTTCCAGTCCAAGGTAGACACATGATTATTTCTACAGCTCTCAAACAGCCCTGACTGAACCCCAGATTTCCATGGAAGAAGATAAGCACCAGTGAGACAGAGAAATAAGAGAAGTAACATGTGTCAGAAATACTGAAAGGCATGTTAAAAGATTAGAACACAACTAGGAGAAAGAAGAAACATTTGGAAATGAATAAATTACAGAAAGGAAAAGAAAACTGAGAAAAGTAGAGAGTTGGAGACAATAAAAGAAAACGTGTGGAGGAGGAGTATAAACATAAAACAGAGGGACAGGAAGAGAGGGAGAGAATGGGGTGATAGGGAACACTGGAAAAGATCAAATCATTCCAACATAGAAATGTCCATTTTTCATGACGCAATGTTCTGAGCTCACGTTAGCTAATCTTTCCATTTTTATACATTTCATAAGCTTCTGATGTCTATTTTTACATTTCTCACTAGATTTCTCTTTCTTTTCCTTTTTTAAAAGTCTGTTTTTTAAAATGTTCCCATTGTTCTGGTTGTCATCGAACTTCATGGCATTGTAAACCTTTCCTTTCCATTTGCTACCAACCTTAACTTCCTCAGAAAGTCATGAATGGTTAATCCATCTTGTTGAGTCCTTCTCAGTGGAATATTTCTTTATTGAAAGTTAGAAAATATCTCCTTTAATATATTCACTGCTTTTCTGCTGTCTCCCTTATCCATCTACTTACCCACTCCACTTCATTTCCTTGTAATTGCCTTGATTAAAGTTTCAGAAACTAGTAATGGATCTTGCATTGATCTCCCCTATAACCGCAGCGAGACCTTTGTAGTTATTACAACGGTTAATAATGCTGCTAGCCTCAGTGTCAGAATTCAGTTTTGTAACAGCTTCAGCTACATATCATTTGTGAAGTCCAAGATTGCAGAAAGCAACTTCCCCTTAACCCACCAACAGCAATCTCATTTGAATGTCTGAGACCACTGCAACATTGGAATTGGAATGTAGTAGTCACAGAGCTTCCCATTAATTAATCACACTAAACATTGTGGAAAAATGGTATAAACCTTTCTTAATGCTTTCATTTAGTTGTGGTGGGTGACAGAGACTGGTGTCTATTGGTAAGACTACAACCTGCTCCATCAGTTAAATTAGGTTTTGATGGATTCAAATCATGTTAGTAAGAAGCCCATTTCCATATTTTTGCTCCGGTTTATATGTTCGGCCTTCCGTGCGCTAAGACTCTCAGGACATTTTGGCACAAATCGTAGTCAGCAAGATTGATGTAGAAACCTGCTTAAATTGTTTCTCATGTCACACTGACAAATTCTGTCCAATGTACAACATGTACAATAGAACAGAAACATTGACTTGAATATTTAAAATGGGAAAAGCATTGCACACAGTATAAGGAACAAGTTGAAATACTTGAGTAGTGGAACTAAGATATTGAGATAACAAAGATGAACATATAAAGACAAATTGGAAGGGGAGTGTGTCAGCGGAATGGCCAAAGATAGGGGCAGAAAGGGCAAGTGTGAGAATCAGAGTGTATGAGAAAATGTGAAACTGAACATAAATGAAAGGGATAGTCAGAGATAGAGGCAAGAAAATTCAGAAAGAAGAAGACGACAATGAAAGTGATAATGACACATATAGAGTGGAAGGGAGTCTCACGTAACAATGTCAGGATGAGGGGATAGCGTGAGACCACGTACTGAACATGTAGGACGGGAGAACCGAGAGAACAGGCACCCCAGGGTCCAAAATTAAACCAGATCCAAGGATCCAAGATCTAGCTTGTGGTGAACTCCAGCCTTTTCTGTTGTTTATGTTGGACTGAAGGGCCATAGAGGTTCGGCAAAAATAACAAGAAATGCAAAAAATGGCCACAGTCATGGGTAGAGTTTAGGAAGGGTAATGGGGCTGGTTACAGACTGTGTAAAATCCTTAAGAGGTTTAGATCTGAGGAGGAGAATTGTAAATCAGAGCTGTTGGGAGATTGGAAGATATGTCGGGCAGGGAGTGAGGCCAGGGATTATAAATACTGATAGATATTGTGAGATTTTTTTCAGAACTCAGTAGTTACAACTGGGTTTCTGCAGATTTGTTCTTCGATCAGACACATTCAACAGATTACATTTGTGAAAATAAAATACCAGCATCATTCACTGACTCATTGACAATGAGAAAAAAAAAGTCATGGTGGAAATGTAGATAAACTGTCAACTCCAAGAAGTAAATGTTTGCTGCTCACCTTTTCTTGGTAGCCTCTCCCAGTTCTTGAAAATGCTTTGACAGAGCATTGACACTGTTGAGGATCCGTGTCCGTTCTTTATCTGTAGCGCATCCCCCCAGCTCTTCAGCCAACTGATTTAATGTGTTGAGATCTTTACTCTGGTCCAATAGTTCAGCCTTCATTTCCTGAAACAAAGGGGCCACAATTATAATTAATACTAGTGTCAAATAAACAGCATAACTCAGCTAAATCACTAAACAGTCACCACAATATCAGCAGTCTTGGCATTGACCCGAACTGCTGGTTATAAACTGATGGATAAAAATAGCAAGGTAAGTTAGGTAACCAACAGTTTTTTTTAAAAGAAAAAGACACAGACAGAGGTCCACATTTTGCTCGTGCCTCACTTAACTGTAATCTAGTCGCAATCACAGAATCCGCGCAGTGTGGAAGCAGACAATTCAGTCCATCAAACCCACACCGACCCTCTGAAGAACAGCCCACTCAGACTCACCCCTTACCCTATAACCTCGCACTTTCCAATGGCTAATCCATCTGGCCTGCACTTACTGGACACTATGGGCCATTTTCCATACCTAAACCACCTAACCTGCATATCACTGGACTGTGGGAGGAAACCAGAGCACCTGAAGGAAACTCATTCAGACACAGAGAGAATGTGCAAACTTCACACAGTCAGCCAAGGCTGGGATTGAACTGGCTGTGAGGCAGCGGTGCTTACCACTGAGCCACCGTGCCGTCCAGTCAGAATCTCATCACATACCACATTTCAGAAAGATTTTGAACAACTAAATGGGATTGCTCAGAAATACAACTCTGCCTGAAGTCAATAAATTTGCTAAGTACAGGCTATGTACATGCTGAACTGCATGAAATGGTCAGCATGATTCATATGTTATAAGCAATTCACTTCTGTGGTAGCAGAAAACAGATGACCTTTGTCTGACTAAAGTAACAGTCCGGGTGTAAGTGTGGATAGTGAGTGGATATAAGTAATCGATATCAGTGGAAAGAAAATTATTTTAGAAAAAAAAGGTAGTTTATTTTTATATAGGCCTTTGGTGCAGAAAAATCATTTGAAATGCCTCATGAAAGTGTGGCAAATAAGGTGGACACTTTACCAAAGCTCAGTCCTTTAAGAGCTTAGTCCAATCGATCAATCTAAGAGATTGAACTTGAAGGAGAAGAGAAAGGAATGAAGGAGTTCTGGCAGACAACTCAACAGTCTGGAGCCTTGGTGGTTGACCCTTCTGACACATAGGTTGGGCAAAAAGAACAAAGGATGTAGAAAGGCCAAAGTTATCAGTATGGAGTTTAATGAGGGTAATGGGGCTAGTTATAGATTGTGTAAAGTCCTGAAGGGGTTTAGACTTGAGTAGGAAAATTGTAAATCAGAGCTATTGGGAGATTGGAAGATATGTAGATTGGGGTGGAGGAGTGCAGGATCAGAGGCTGAGCAGAGAATACTGAATGAGCTGAAGAAGTAATTGCCAGGGGAGACTATTAATATGGGGAAGAAGGTGCTCTCAACTACAGGACACCATTTGTATGGGTGTGATCGGGGTAACGGGGAAATCATTGATATGGGTGATTATAGCAGGAACAAAGATAGAGATTTGGGTTTTAGCAGCAATAGTTTAGGCAATGGCAAATGCTGACAAAAGCTAGTGGAGATGAGAATTGTTATAGCAAACAGACATGCATAGAAATATAATGGCATATGTAGAAATAATGGGGATTTTAAAGTTAATTTGTTACTGGTTTTTGTTAAAAATATTTCCTGAAGTAGCTGTAGAAGAAAATGGGGTTAGCAAAGGTTTTTTTGTGTTGTAACACAATGAAGTAGTCTGAATAGTAATCATCATTTCTGTGAAACTTGGTTACAGATTAATCTGGTTCATGAGATATGCTAATGACCACTACAAGCATGTTGGGTAACAAAAGGAAAATGAACTTTGCTCAAGCTGGGAAATATGGACACAGGAGGTGGTATTTAGAGGAGGTGATGGGATCAAATTACCAACTGGAGAGCCAGTGAGAACCCTCCACTGCCTCTTTTCAGGAAGACCTGAAGAACTAAGTGACAATCAGACACTGGGCAGCAGTGGGGCCTGACCCAGGATTAAGAAACCCAGAGAACAGAAATCTCACCCTCTGCCAGCCAGAGGTCATAGAGACTTAGGAACAGGAATAGGGCATTCAGACATTTGATCCTGCTTTGCCATTTAATAAGATCATGGCTGATCTGTGGCCTAACTCCATATGCCTGCCTTGGGCCTCTATCCCTTGATAAACTCTTGCTTGATATAATTTTTTTTAATCTCAGATTTAAATTTAACAATTGAAACAGCATTGACTCCCATTTGAGGAAGAGAGTTCCAAACCTCCACTACTCTTTGTGGGTAGAAGTGCTTTCTAATATTGCTCTGAATGGTCTGGCCCTAATTTTTAGACTATATCCCTGGTTCTAGAGACTCTTTAACATTTAGAAATTGTTCACCTTTATCTACCCTGTCTATTCCCTATTAATACTTGAAGATCTCAATTACATCACCCCTTAACCTTCTAAAATCTAAAGAATAAGACTCTAATTCGTGTAATCTCTCCTCACAATTTAAACTCTGAAATCTAAGCATCATCCTTATAAACCTGCGTTGAATCTCTCCAGAGTCAAAACATCCTTTCTAAAGTGCAATGCCCAGATCTGCATACAGTACTGTAATTGGAGTCTACCTAGGGTTTTGTTTAATTGCCGCATAATGTCTCTGTCCTTATACTCCAGCCCTTTCTATATGAAGGTCAGCATTCCTTTAGTTTTCTTAACGATTTTCTGCACCTGCTTGTGGCATTTGAAAGAACTGTGTATTTGAATGCCCAAATCTCATTGGACGATCCACTGTATTTAACTTTGTCCTAAAAATGCTGATCTATTCTTTACCACCTGAAATGGATAACCTCACACTTGCTTATATTAAAATTTATCTGCCACAGTTTTGCTTATTTACCTAATCTATCAATATCCTGTTATTATTATATGCTGTTGTCAATACCATCTACAATGCTGTCCAATTTTGCATCATCAGCAAATTTGGATATTTGGCTTTTTCCACGATTGCCAAAATTGTTAATGAATACCGTGAATAATTGAGGCCCCATCCCTGTATAAATCTCTGCCTTAGAAAATGATGGATTTTACTGAATGGCAAAGCTGACTTGTAGAATGGCTTATGTCTGCTCTTAATTGGAATGTCGACTCCATCTCACCAATAACTAGGATTGCCTTCAGCATTTGTAAAATCTGCTGGGACATGTTGTAGACACAGGCTAAAGCTTTGAACAGCCATCCAGCACACGTCAAAAGATATTAACTTGTTGAAGTGGGTGTGTGATCAGTTATTCCCATGGATACAAATTCAAAAAATCCAGAACATTCCACTGGTGCAATTAGCACAGAATCTGATACTCAATCTCCCTTACTCTACCACTGGCAGCCATGTTTTCAGCTGTCATGACACTAAGCTTCCTAATCCTCTCTGCCTCTCTTTCCTCCTTTGACACGTTCCTTCAAATTCAAGCCTACGACTCTGTATGTGGCTCAGTGCTGAACCTCTTTTGATGACGATAAATCTTCTGTGAAGCATCTTGGAATGTTTTATTCTTTTAAAATGCTACGTAAATACAAGGTATAAATAATCATAAAAATAAATAAACATAAATGTTAATAAACATGCAAAGTTTTCCCTCCCCCATCTTTACTCTCCTCTCCAGTGAGTGCTTGCTCATTGTGTTAATGGAGTGTGACAAAAGTTAGATTCTAATATCTCCTTTAGTGGCTAGTAACTGTGTGCTTTCTTAAGCAGACACAGAAAAGTCACTGTTTTCAGCCTCGGCTCAGTGGGTTGTTCTATCACCTTTGTTTCAGAAAGTTATGGGTTCAAGTCCCACTCCAGACAGTTCCAAAGATTATCATGTTTGCCTCAAGACATCAACTCTGTTCCTCATTGCACAAACACGATGGACTTTTCCAGAAGTTTCTGTATTTATCCCACACTAGAGACTTAAACCAATAATCTATGCTGACATTCCAGTGCAGTACAGAGGGAGCAGTGTGTGGTCAGAGATGCTGTCTTTCTGATCCAAGAAATCCATTGGCACTAATTAACCAACACCAAAAAAATCTATTTGGTGTTCTGAATAAAATTAACACCTCAAACCACACGACTAAGAGATTATTTGGCAGTCATCAGAGTGTTGGTTTTAGCTGCCATGACTCTGTAAACACACTTCAAAATTGCTTCATTTGCTTTGGGACATCCTGAAGTTAACAAAAGCAGCGTAGAAATGCAGGTTCACTCTTGCTTTCACTTTAATCTTCTGGAAAACAGCAAAAAGCAACCCCGTCCTTTTTGGTCATCATAAGGACAGAACTTCTTCAGTGTTCACTCCACCCCTTTTGAGGATAATAAAAGAAAAGGACTGTTGGATTCTAAATGTCATATAACTGTCAGTTTCTAAATTTTTCCTGCCCATTACACCTTTTCTTCTTAGCCCCAGCTTTACAAACTCACTCAAGCTGTTAAGGAACTCTAGCTTGGAAATGGAACCCCTTTTCCAGCAGGAGCTGTGTTTTAGATGGATTTACAACCATGGATTAAAGCAAAATTCTTAAGCTGCTTTGCACTAAGTTAGAAATGTTACTAGAACCTTCGATAGTAGAAACAAATAGTTTGAACCAAGGATGAAGTGACCCAAACACTTGGTCGTTCTGAGTATTCCAAATTTGCACTGTCCCATTACTGAAGTGGAAGTCCCCACAAAGAACCATTTTAAATCATTGGTTAGGCCTCAGCTGAACACAGTTTGGCAGGTTGCCAAGGATTGGTCAATGTGCTAGAATGGGACTAGGAATCAGGGGCTTTATGTATGTGGGACACTAGAGAAACTGGGATTATTTTCTTAGAGCAGAAGGTAGAGAGGAGATTTGACCGAGGTATTGAAGAGGATGAATGGTTCTGGTACAGTAAATAATGACAGACTGTTTTGATAGTGGAAGGATCAGAAAACAAAGGACATAAATTTAAGGAATATGAAAGAGAAATGAAAAAAGAGATAGCTCATTGTGTTAATGTAGTGTGACAAAAGCTAGATTCTAATATCTCCTTTAATGGCTGGTAACTTTTTGTTTTCTTAAGTAGATACAAAAAATTCACTGTTTTCAGCCTTGGCTCAGTGGGTTATTCTCTCACCTTAATTTCAGAAAGTTATGGGTTCAAGTCCCACTCCAGACAGTTCCAAAGATTATCATGTTTGCCTCAAGACACCAACTCTGTTTCTGGTTAATAAGATTTGAAATGCACTAATAAAATGAAAATTTAAAGAGGTGTAATACAATTAAAAATGGTGATTGGTGTAATTAATCCATGTTGTTGTCTGTGCTCCAATTGCATCTCCCTCCATATTTCCTCATTTAACTTCTAATAGCATGACACTCCATTCCTTCTCCCTCATATGATTGTCAAGTTTCTCTTAAAATGCATTTCCAATATTCACTTCAACTATCCACCGTGGTAGCAAGTCCTATAATCTCACCTCTCAGGGTGAAGATGTTCCTTCTGAAGTCCCTTTTTGATTTTCTGGGGAGTATACTATATTGATGGCCTCTATTCTTACTTTGTACCATGAAGGAAGACAATCTTTTTTGGTTAATTCAACTTTAAAGACCTCAAACAGATTGTCCTCAGACTTCTCTTTTCAGGAGAAAGAGATCCAGCCTGTTCATTCACTTCTAATGGGTGCCTCTAAATCTTTTTATATGATCATCAGAATTGCACACAGTATTCTAGTTGTTGTCTGATTAAGGTTTAATACAAGTTTAGCACAACAATGTTATTGTAAAAGTATGTCCCTCTAGGATTAAAGCCTACTGCTTTGTTTGCTTCTTTTAAAAAATGACAAGCTGTGTTGCCACTTTAGAATTTGAATACACTGACTCTCAGGTCCCTTTCCTCTGACAACCCATTTAGATTCTTAGCTTTTCCTAAGTTTTGTTGCCAAAACTTAATACCTCACATTTATCAGAGTTGAAATTCATTTGCCAATTAATGTATTTTGCCATTTGTTGCAGACCTTCTCATATTAGCAATTCTCCCCAGTTTGGAGTCAGCCACAAATTTAGAAATTGCATTCTTGGTTCCAAATTCTAAATCATTAAGCAACAAATTGTGAACAGTTGTTCTTGCACTGATCTTTGCAGAACACCCTTTTCCAACTACTACTACTGTGAATAACTACCCCTTATTCCCGCCTTCTGCTTTTTGTCTTACAACCAGCTAGCTACCTAAACTGCTTTTATTGTCTAGATTCAATCTCTGACCTAATTCATTAGTCCATTACAAAGCTTCCATTAAAGGCCTTTTGAAATCTAGACAATTGTATTTACTATATTAACCATGTATATTTTAGTAAATTTAGTAAGGCTGGTTAAAAAAGACTTTACTGATTTGAAATCCATTTTGCGTATTTATTGTTCTCTTTTTAGTTTCTAGGTGTTCTAGACTCTTTTTACTAGGGATTCCATTATTTTTCCAATGCTAAGCTGACTGATTCTACAGTTCCACGGACATGTTCTAACTCACTTCTAAAATTGAGGTATCAGGTGGTGGAGACATGTTCAATCCTAATTTTTAAAAAGGGAGTGGATAAATAATTGAAAGGAAAGAGTTGCAGGGCGATGGGAGGAAGAGCAAGGAAAAGGAGCTAATTAGACATCTCTAAAACCTACGCAGGCACAACAGTCAAATGGTTTCCTTCTGTGTTGTAGGATTCTATGAATGAACAAAGCTGTCACATTCACTGAAAAGTGAAAGCTTGATTGCGTGGTTTGTGCAAATCTTAAAGCCAAGACTTGGTATGAACTTGGCCAAGCCAAGCAGTAACAATGCTGTTGAGATCACTTCATTATTTTTCATTTGTCAGGTCAGTGTATTTTCAATTGAGTGATCAGCATGAAACAAATAGCGATGGCATTAGGCCATCACAGTGGGTTAAGAAAGGACATCAACAGTGGTGCTGCAAGGCAGTAAAAAGGCTAGGCACTATACCATGTGGATATCCCAATGTAGACAACAAACTTTAGTGATTTCTTTCAATAGGCTGGGTGTTGCTAATCTCTGCATACTATTGTGAAACTCAAGATTAATTTCCTGGGCATACTTTGAGATTAAATACAGGGAGTGCTAAAGATAAAATCACAGTTTTGCTGAAGCATGTTTCTTTTTAGGAGATAGTGGTGGACTTATTGATTAGGTGGTGCAATGGAACTTTGGAGATAGTGCTGAAACCTTCAGTGATCCATTCAACTAGAATCAATAGTCCTCCCCTTAGGAAGGAGGATAATCAACAAGTTTGTCATTTAGAGTCATAGAGACATAGAGTCATAGAGATGTACAGCACAGACATTGTTGGAGTTAGAGTTGAGAGCAGAAGTTGAATTCCTGAATGGAACAAATAGAGCATATTAGCCGGGTGTGTGCATGTCGTGCCTGCGTGTTTTGACTGTGCGTGTGCTGAGAGCATGTGTACGGGTTTGTCAGGGTGATTGTGTGAGGGAGAAAGGAAGAGGTCATATTTTGCAGATCACAATCAAGGAACCCCAAATAAATTGTTGTTGCCTAGTGAATGTTCCAGTGGCTTAAACATTTGACTCAGAATAATGTGATTTATAAGCTGATTGATGAAGGCTCTTACTTGTACACCAGTTCAAAAGGCCAGGAACAAACCAACCAAATACATTTACAGTAACAAATCTTTGGGTTTATTTTCAAATTCCACCCCTCCCCCTATTCTTTACTGCTGATATTGTTGTCAGGAACAGCAACTGATGAAATCATCTGTTGTGCTGAATTGAAGGCAAGACTGACTTAAATCATCATTAGAGACAATGTTGTACAATCAATGATTCAGCAATAACTTTTTATATTCATTCAACTCATTTGCAATGTCTTGCTTAGAAATCCTTTCAAGTCACCCTCCAAATGGGAAATTCTACCCTATAATCTTTAAAACAAACCCAAATGTTGAAGCTCATCTTTTAAGCATTAAATAATTTGTCATAATTTTGTTGTCCGGTAGCATAGAATTCAAAGATTGCTGAAAAGCTTATTTGAAATTTTCTTGAAAATTTTCATCTTACACTTATCAGGACATTCACAAGAATTCAGTTTTCTACTGTCCGAGAAAAAGAGTGGTCACTGGATGGAAAGTGTACTTTGATGAAGGAGCAGCGATCCGAAAGCTAATGCTTCCAATTAAACCTGTTGGACTATAACCTGGTGTTGTGTGATTTTTAACTTTGATTAGTACAGGCATTGCTATGGTGAGTGTACCAGTTAATTGCCAAACTTTATTAAATTTAAACCAAACAGGTTGACTTTATTATGATGCAATGTATGGCGGCCATATGTCCCAAACACCAGAAACTTGTACTAAACTGCATGTTACTTTGAATTTTCACACCGGGCAATGTACTGATTGTACTCAACCAGTCCATGTCATCAACACCCAAAATATTTTGAGGAATGTTAGATGTTATTTTGTGATTGGACAACATCTGCTAAATAATTTTGAGTTTACTAAAAATTAAATTGATTATGTTTATGCTTAAAATTTTCAGTTGAATTCACCATACAGCACACTTCTGTATAATGAAAGCTACATTATTAATACACAGATGTCTGGATTACTCGCCTATGACATTACCGCTACACCACTTTGTTCCCCATCTCATCCCAGTTCAGGCTGCATTAAAGACTGCTGATCCATGTTATATCAGGAGCAAATGGACAAATTACTGGATGAAAAGACCAAGATCTATCCGGCTCTTTCTGGAACTGGCATGATACAATCACAATGGAATTGGTGATGAACCATACCAAACCAAAACCTACCAATGAGTCCACAGCCATCTCAAACTTGATGGTTTTGCCTTAATAAACAGTTTTTAAGTTACTGCTAAAAAAAAAATTCAGGGAGATAGTTTTTAAGTTAATTTCTAAATAGGTAAATGTTAATGGAAAATAGATCAGTTCCTTGGAATTGCCAGCTGATCAGCAGCCTCACACACCTCAACCTTACACAAGTGACAAACAGGGAAATACAGGACTTTGTTATTTGATTATTATTTTATACAGACCATATTAAGAAGGACATCATTTTTTTATCCCAGCAAAATAAGTTTTTATAATGTGATTCTTTTATCGTGAAGAAAAAATGTAATGTGTGAGTACATCTAAAAATGAAGTGTCAGCCTATTATGGTCATGGAAATCCCACAGCTGTACAAAGTGAGTTTCCTGTCTCCACGTGCATGACCGAACATTTGATTACCTGCATATACTGTGAGAGTTCAGCAACATCTCTTCCTGGTCCATCAGATTCAGGGAGAGACAGAGATTTCTTGGTTACAAACTGCTCGATTTTTTGGTAAGTCTTCTCAAAAAGTTCCACTTTGGCTCTGAGTTTTTCCAGTTTGGCTGTTCTTTCCTTGTGGCGGCCACTGGCTGAAGAAAACCGCTTGGCAAGTTCGTCCACCTTTGCTTGCAATGCAGAGGCAGTGGTTGGATCCGCTGTCGCTATGAACTTGTTGGCTTTCTCTTTAATGGCGCTAATACTGCTTTGGCGACTGGCAATGTTCTGTTCCAGCACCTACAGAAAAATAGGACAAGTGTTCAACTCTATGAATGAGCAAAAATTTTAAGCACTTACAAATCATAGCAAATGCTTACAATTGTGTCCTGTTAATCCACTCAGCAGCAACAAAATGCTGCTCCAGACACAAGGAACATGAGCATTAATGTAGAGATAGAGGTTATTGTCTTATACTTGCATTACATGATCACAGATGTTGGAAAGTGAGGTCCCCTTTAAAGTTGTGTTCTCTTAGTCTTCCATATTAAATACTTACCTGTGCAGCACAATGCCTCATTTAGTATTGTGTGATAGCAGTAACTAGCTTTCCACAAACTTAAATAAAAGATTCACTGGGTGCCACGTATCATGAATATTGTCTTTGGGAAAAGATTTTGTTTTTAGAAGGAATGGAAACAAACCTTCAAATGAAGATGGGCAAGGGGACAACAATCATCCTGGCATCACAATCAGCTGCCCAATGGCTGAGAAGGTTTAGACACATGTTTGCCGCATAGATAGACAATCCCCAAAATAAGACACATCACTAGGTAAATGTGGGGGAAAGAGAGAGAGAGATGGAAGAGAGATAGAGAGGGAGGGAGATGGGGGAGCAAGGGAGATGGGGGTGGGGCAAAGGAGAAAGAGAGAAAGGAGAGAAAGAGAGAGAGAGAGAGATGGAGGGGAGATAGACAGTGCTAGTTGGTAATGAATCCCAAGGAAAGGAATTCATGGAATGTCTATGAGGTGATTTGTTTTGGAGCAACTTGTGGCTGAGCCCACTCTGGAACAGGTTATTCTAGATTTGGTGGTATGTAATGAAGTAGACTTGATTAAGGAGCTTAAGGTGAAGGAATTCTTAGGGGGGGATAATAATATAAAATAACTCATATTGCAGTTTGAGACAGAGAACCAGAATCAGATATAATTACAGTTGAGTAAAGGTAACTACAAAGACATGAGGGAGAAGCTGGCCAGAGTTGATTGGAAGGGAAGACAGTGAAGCAACAATGGCAGGAATTTCTGGAGAGTAATTCAGAAGGCACAGCTGAAATTCATCCCAGGCAACAAAAAATATACTAAATGGAGGACAAGATAACCATAGCTAACAAGGTGATGAAGATGTGTGGAAGCCAGAGGATTTGGAAGCCTATCAAAACCTCCAGAGGAGAACTAAAAAAAACCAACAAGGGAGGAGAAATATGTGGACAAACTAACTAGGAATATAAAAGAAGATGGCAAGGAGTTCTTTCAATATATTAAAGGTAAGAGAAAGGCAAGAGTGGACATTGGACCTCTGGAAAATGAGGCTGGAGAAGTAGCAATGGCATAGAAAGAAACAATGGAGGAACTGAACAGGAACTCTCCATCAGCTTTCATGTGGCAGACACCAGCAAAGTACCAGAACTTCAATACAGTCAGGGAGCAGAGGTGAGTGCAGTGGTCATCACTAAGGAGAAGGTACTGGGGAAGCTGAAATGTCTGAAGGTGGATAAATCACCCAGACAGGATGGACTAGACCCCAGAGTTTTCGAGGTGATAGCTGAGGAGATTCAGAGGCATTGGTGGTGATTTTTCAGGGATTTCTGGAGTTGAGGAAGGTCTCAGAGGACTGGAAGATTTGCTAATGTAACTCTTCTATTTAAGAAGGGAAGGAGGCAAAAGATAGGAAATTGTAGGCCATTTAGCTTGACCTTGGTTATTGGTAAGAGTTTAGAATCCATTATTAAAGATAAGATTGAGGAGTACTTAGAAGTTCATGGTAAAATAGGGCTGATTCAGAATGGCTTGGTCAAGGGGAAGCCTTGCCTGACAAATCTGTTAGAATTCTTGGAATAAGTTAAGAGACTAACTAGACAAAGGACAGCCTGTGGACATGATCTATTTGGATTTCCAGAAAACCTTTGTCAAGGTGCTAAATAAGAGAAGAGCCCATGGTGTTAGGGGCAAGGTACTGGCATGGATAAATGATTGGCCGACTGGCAGAAGGCAGAGAATGGGGATAAAGGGGTCTTTTTCAGAATGTAGAGATCTACAGTGGTCAGTGTTGGGACCCCAACTATTCATGTTATAGATTAACAATTTGGATGAAGGAACTGAAGGCATGTTGCTAAGTTAGCAAATGGCACAAAGATAGGTTGATGTTGAGGAAGGATGAGACTGCAAAAAGACTTGGACAGTTTAGGAGCGTGGGCAAAGAAGTGGAAGGTGGAATACAATGTGGGCAAGTGTGAGGTTCTGCACTTTGATAGGAAAACTAGAGACATAGATTATTTTCTAAATGGGAAAGGCTTCAGAAATCTCAACTATAAAGGGATGTAGGAATCACAGTTCAGGATTCTCATAGGGTTAACATGTAGGTTCAGCTAGCAGTTAGGAAGGCAAATGTAATGGCAGCTTTCATTTTGAGATGGCTAGAATACAAAAGGCTGCACAATGGCTAGGGGCAATGTGGTGGCTCAGTGATTAGCACTGCTGCCTCACAACACCAGGGACCCAGATTTCACCCTCGGGCAACTGTCTTTGTGGAGTTTGCACATTCACCCCATGTCTGTGTGGGTTTCCTCCGGGTGCTCCAGTTTCCTTCCACAATCCAAAGATATGCAAGTTAGGTGGATTGGATATGCTAAATTACCCAGAGTATTCAGGGTCATGTAGGTTAGGTGCTTTAGCCATGGGAAATGCAGGGTTACCGGGATAGGGTAGAGGGATGAGTCTGGGTGGGATGCTAATCGGAGGGTCGGTGTAGACTCATTGGGTGGAGTAACCTGTTTGCACACTCAATGGTTCTATGATTCTGTAAAAGGTAGGGATGTACTACTGAGGCTGTATAAGGCTCTGGTCAAACTACATTTAGAACGTTGTGAGCAATTTTAGGTTCAACACCTGAGGAAAGATGTGCTGGTATTGAAGGGAGTCCAGAGGAGGTTTACAAGAATGATCCCAGGGATAATGGGCTTCTCAGGTGAGGAGAGGTTCTGGACTCTGGGTCTGTACTCGATGGAGTTTGGAAGGATGAAGGGGGATCTGATTGAAATTTATAGAACACTGAGAGGCCTGGATAGAGTGGACTTGGAGATGTTTCCACAAGTCAAAGAGACTCGGATCCGAGGGCACAACCTCAGAGTGATGACCCTTTAGAACTCAGAAGAGGAGGAACTTATCAGCCAGAGGTTGATTAATGTGTGGAATGCATTGTCACAGAAGGCTGTGGAGACCAAGACTTTGAGTGTATTCAAGAAAGAAGTAGATAGGTTCTTGTTAGTAACAGGATCAAAGTTATGGGGAGAAAGCAGGAGAATGGGATTGAGAAACATATCAACCACAATCAAATGGCAAAACAGACTCAATGGGCCGAATGGCCTAATTCTGCTCCTTTATCATATGTTCTTAAAGCCAACACAGAACTATCATGAGAAACCAAATTTCATTGAAATGAACAATTGAGAAAAAAGACTTGCTGTGTATGGTGAATTTGGCACAGCCAATACTATGACAGGTCCCATTTGTACCAGAGCCTTCTTCATATGAAATCTATTCCTTAATGAGTTTAATGGAAATTGTCTAAACTATTTCTATAATGGTCTAGTATTCCAGGACAATTACTCGCACAAAGCATATTGGAAATTTGGAATTCTTGTTCTCAAAAACTGAGGATATTAATTGAAAACAAAATTAAAATAAATACATTTTTGTCAGGTAAAGATCTTAAGGGTTAAGGAACCAAGACAGAGTTAAGATACAGATCAAGGGAGCTGATAGCACAGTGATAACATCACTGGACAACTGATGCTCTGGGCCAGAAATATGGTTCAGGTCCCACCAGCAGGGCAGTTTCCTTGGTCCGATCTTCTTCAACTATTATATCAATGACTTCCCCTCCATCATAAGACCAGATGTTGGGATGTTCGCAATGATTTCACAATATTCTGCACTAGTCAGAACTTCTCAGATACAGAAGCAATCATGTGCATATGCAGCAAGACCCAGACAATGTTTAGGATATGTGGAACATAACATTCACACCACACCAGTGCATTGACCAATCTCAATGAGAGAGAGAACCAAACTATCTCCTCTTGTTTTGCATGGCATTATCATCGCTGCAATCTCCACTGTTAACATCCTGGGAGTTATCATTGACTAGAAACAGCTGAACTAGTCACATAAATACTGTGGCTACAATAGCAGATCAGAGGTTAGGAATTCTGAAGTTAGTAGCTCACCTCGTGACTCCCCAGTGCCTTTCCACTATCTATGAAGCACAAGTCAGCAGTGTGATGGAATACTCCCCACTTGCCAGCACAAGTGCAGCTGCAACCACATTCAAGAAGTTCAAGATCACGCAGGACACAATAGCCCGTTTGATTAGCACCCATCCAACACCCTGATCACTCACTCCTCGATCACTGATGCAAAGCAGCAGCCATGTGCTTATTCTTGAAGTTGTAGTGAGAAACTCACCAAGCTGACTTCCACGGCAACTTATAAACCCACGACATCTACCACCTAGAAGGACAAGGGCAGCACCTGCATGTCCATGCCTCACATACAGTCATAAAGTCATAGAGATGCACAGCATGGAAACAGACCCTTCAGTCCAACCCATCCATGCTGACCAGATATCCCAACCCAATCTAGTCCCACCTGCCAGCACCCGGCCCATATCCCTCCAAACCCTTCCTATTCATACAGCCATCCAAATGCCTCTTAAATGTTGCAATTGTACCAGCCTCCACCACTTCCTCTGGCAGCTCATTCCATACCCGTACCACCCTCTTTGTGAAAAAGTTGCCCCTTAGGTCTCTTTTATATCTTTCCCCTCTCACCCTAAACCTATGCCCTCTAGTTCTGGACTCCCTGACCCCAGGGAAAAGACTTTGCCTATTTACCCTATACATGCCCCTCATAAGTTTGTAAATTTCTTTCTGAGTCATACAAATTCCTGACATGGAATGTACTGTTGTTCCTTCAGAGTCATTGGGTCATAACAGCATCGTGGGTGTATCTATACAATATGGAATAGTGGCTCACCTCCATTTTCTCAAGGCTAGTGAGAAACAGACAATAAACACTGGCCTTGTCGGTCATGCCCACAATCCAAGAAAGAATACACAACAAGAAAGCCATCATCCAACCAAATGGTGGTAGGCTCAGGAAGCTGAATGGCCTCTTTCTGTTCCTATGTATCAATCTGCAAACAACTGCTTCCATTCTTTTGATATAAACATCAACCAAGTTACATTTATTAGATTGAAGCCACTGGTTACATACTTTATCCCTTAATAACATTTCAGAGTGTGAACAGGTCATAAAGGTAACCAAGCACCACTTTATAAAAAGAATAATTCAAGAACATATACTGCAATTTTCCAATAAAACAACAAACAGCATTTGGTACAAAACAAAAAAATTCTGTGTTTTTATTTTTAATAAATGGCTACATTAAAGTCAACTCTCAATACTGAACCCAAATCAAAAATATTCTTTAAAGGTAGAAGTTTAGCTGATGGTTTAATAATTTAGAACATTTGACTTTGTTGCTAATGAACAAAATTATGCACTGTATAAACACCTATCGTCAAACAAATACTTCTTGTCAAATAATGGACCCAAGGTCTTTCAAATTAAAATGATATTCACAACGTGAAGTTTTATTTCTGATCCCTATAATTTTGAATACATCTGAAATATTACCATAGTTTTATGTTCAGAAGAATTTTGTCACGTAGAAACATGTGCCCTCTCTCTGGGAAGTTGATCTGATTCACTTTTATTCTCATTAACTGAAACTATATTTACGATGAATAAAAATTTGCTATTTTTTTTAATTTCATAAAATCTCTCCAGGGTATAAGCAGGCCATTTGGCCTATCGAAGAGCATCCCACCCACACCCATCCCATCCCTGTAACCCTGCATTTCCTGTGGCTAATTCACCAATTCTGCACTGCCCTGGACACTACAGAGCAATCTTGCATGGCCAACTCACCTAACTTGCATATCTTTGGACTGTGGGAGGAAATCCACAGACATGGCGAGAACATGCAAACTCCACACAGACAGTTACCCAAGGATGGAACTGAGCCCAGGTCCGTGGTGCTGTGAGGTAGCAGTGCTAACCACTAATCCACCATGATTTGCAATTCAAGTTTTTGTCACAGGTACTCACATGTATCAAATGTACTCACAAAACAATGCTGAAACAGCCTGACTGATTAGGGTGAAAAGATGGATACTTCAATTTCCCTGTGGCTGATTAATCATTTTTGCAAGGTCATAATGTGATTCATTTTTTTGACAATACTCACAGCGTTTTTACTGAAGGCCTCTTGAATAGCAGCAGAATTCAAAGGCATCTCCTCGTCATCTTCTAGGCTCTTTTCAACACTAGCCATCCACTCAAGCATTTCATCCAAACCATCCTGAACACTTAGGGACCGTGTGAGTGTCATCCGCAGCTTCTCATTGCGGTCACTGGTCGATTTGGATAGATTCTCAAATCTCAACACAACATCATCTACCAAGAAATAAATATTGAAAATATTATAGATCCTGTCACTACTATTGACTATTGAAGGCAACCTAATGGAAGGCTGAGTACTTAAAACCCATTTCATTTCTCTTCTAAATGACATTCAATCAAAGTTCCAGAGATGATATAAAACACACTGCCTGGACTTTTATTTACAAAGCTGAAAATGTGTTGCTGGAAAAGCGCAGCAGGTCAGGCAGCATCCAAGGAACAGGAGAATCGACGTTTCGGGCATAAGCCCTTCTTCAGGAATGAGGAAAGTTTGTCCAGCAGGCTAAGATAAAAGGTAGGGAGGAGGCTAATCAGAAATGTATGTCCAAGTCTAAGCGATTACACACCCCAGATTTTTGCAGCATTACTATTACCTTCAACTGCCATGGATTTAAGGCTCTTCTTTAAACCTCTCTACCTCTCTCTGCATTTAAATGCTCCTCATATGGGCGGCACGGTGGCACAGTGGTTAGCACTGCTGCCTCGCAGGGCCAGAGACCCGGGTTCAATTCCTTCCTCCCACAGTCCAAAGATGTGCAAGTTAGGTGAATTGGCCATACTAAATTGCCCGTAGTGTTAGGTAAGGGGTAAATGTAGGGGTATGGGTGGGTTTCGCTTCGGCGGGTCGGTGTGGACTTGTTGGGCCGAAGGGCCTGTTTCCACACTGTAATCTAATCTAATCTAATCTTATCTAATAATCTACCTCAGTCCAAACATTTTGTCATTAGTTCTGAAACTACCCTATGATGCTCTTGTTTAAATTTTATTTGATAACATGACGTGAACAAACAAGGAATTATCAGGTTAAATACATTATGGAATTTTAAAAATTATTTGTCATGGGATGTCGGCATCATTGGATAGACCAACATCTGTTGTCATCCCTAAATGCTAAGGATAAAGGGGGTGGCAAGCTGCATTCTTGAGCCAATAAGGTCCAATGGGTGTGGGAACTACCATAGTGTTGGTAGGAAGGTGATATCGGGATTTTGACCAAGTGAAGTTGAGGGACTAGTTATATTGTCCCAAGTCAGGATTGTGTGTGGCTTGGGGGAACTTGCAAGTCTTGATGTTGCCCTGCATCTTCGGAATTTGTCCTTCTAGATAGTAGCAGTTACAGATTTAGAAGGTGCTGTCAGAGGAGCCTGGTGAGTTACTGATGTACATCTTTAGATGGTAGACACAGCTGATACTGTGTATCATGAATGTGACATAAGTGACTGGTGAAAATGGCAGATCAGTGCCAACCAAGCAAAATGCTTTGTCCTGGATGATGTCCGGCTTCATCAGTGTTGTTGAAGCAGCATCCATCCAGGCAAGTGGGAAGTATTCTATCACAATTCCAAATTGTGTCTCCTAGATGATGGACACTGGGTAGACAAGAGCCAAGTTACTCATCAGAACATCAAGCCTCTGGCCTATCCTGATAGCTGCAATATTTATGTGGTTGACCTGCTTGTTTTTTGGTCAGTGGGAATATGTATAATGTCGATTGTGGGGAATTTGGTGATGGTAATGTCGCCGAATGTCATAGAGCAATGGTTAGACTTTCCCTTTTTCGGAGACGGTCATTTTCTGGCACTTGTGTGGCATAATTATTATTTGCCATTTAGAAGCCCAACACTGGATTTTGCCCACAACTTGCTGCATTTGAACATGAATTATAATCTGATAGAGCAGTTAAGAAGGTATGTGGGATACTTACCTTTAATAGACAAGGCACTAAGTAGTAAAGCAAGGAGTTATATTGGAGTTTATGAGAAATGCTCGTTAGGCCACAGATGGGACACAGTCGACAGTTCTGGTGGCCACTACAGGAAGGATGTGATTGCACTGAAGATGGCGCAGAGGAAATTGTTGCCAGGTATAGAGTGTTTGAACTGTGAAGTGACACCAGATACGCTTGAGTTGTTTTGATGATGAGGGACAAAGGTAGGGTAGAAAAGAAGAAACTTTTCCACTTAGTAGAGAGCGCAATAACTATGGGAAAGTAAGGGGATGAAGGTTTATAGGCAATTTATGGTAGAATTATTTCACCTGGAGTTGTGCATATTGGAGTTTACTGCCTGAAAAGGTCATTGAGCAGGAATCATCACAACATTTAAGTTAGTATTTGGATGAATACTTGAAATCCCACAGTATACAAAGATACAGGCTAAGTAGATATGCATTTGATAACTTAGCACAATGTTGCTGCCAGTGGCATAATGGGCACAATTGCCTTTGGCACTGTATGAACGAGGGATTGGGAGAGAGAGGGGGAAAGACAGTGACAAAGAAAGAGACAGAAACACAGATAGGATTTAATTTTTCTCAACACTGATGTTAGAGTGTTGAACTCTCTACCAAAAGAGTAGTTTAGACAAATAGTATTTAAAATTAAATAGTATTTTAAATTAATGGCATGCAAATTTAAAGGGGAGTGCGATTAACACATGAAAGAGCAGGCAGGATATCTGATAATGTAAATGAAGAATATGGGGTTTACGGAAGATTATTTGCAACATGAACGTCCAGTGACCGGTCAGACTGAATGTCTTTGTGCCGTAAATTCTGTGCACTGATGTATTTGATCTAACAACATACCCACATCATCTTGGATTTCATCACGATTCAGTAGGAGATTGCCCTCGGTATTCATAAGTGCATCAACGGTTTTCCTTAGCTTTTCTACAGTGCTTTGGTATCCAGACAACTGATCCTGCAGAGCCTATTCATGGTAAAATAAGATGTTAACTTGAGTTGTACAAGAAAATACAGTCTGCAAAGAAAATTGTGAGCAATTCTTGAAGGATGTATAGGTTTCAACCTTGACTTGCTTCAGTTGTTTCTGTAGGTTTTTAGGATCTGCAGCAATGGCCTCAGTCAACTGAATTTTTGCAGCTTCCTCAGTGTCTTGAAGCCATGGTAGAAAGCCTGTTGAAATTTCTTGGTATTGGCTGTACTTATCCACCACATCTTTGAGATTTTTACCCAATGAATTGCACTGGGGGAGAAAAGAAATTCTGTGAAAAATATCAGGCAAATAGAACATAACTTGTTATCAGAGGTTTTACTGTTCAACGTAAATACAAAGGGGCAGTCACAGAGTTCCTCAAGCCGGCTTTATCATTCAAGCCGGCTTTGTCATTCTAATCTTGATCTCAAATCTACAGTCTGATCTGATGTACGAGAGTACCAGAGTACTTGATTGATTGATTCATTTTTCAGCTCTTTGGTCTACCTCAGTCTTGACTGTACTCAATGACTAAGCATTGATAGGTCCCGAGGATAAAGTCCAGAAGATTTATAGTTTGATGTGAAGAAGTTTCTCTTCATCGCAGTCCTTATACTAGACTGAGGTTTCTAGTTATGGATATTCTAATCCAGAAACAACTTCTCAACATCTGTCAGAATTTTGAATTCATCTATTGCTGGACATTGGAGTGTGTCTGGGAAAATTAACAAACAGGGAAATTCACAACTAATCTTGGAGAAGTCTATTTGGGAGAGGTCACAGCACAGAAAGTGAAGTTAAAATTTAAGCGTGGCCTTACAGTAAGTCTGCAGTAGTGAGCAGAATGGGTTCATTCTTGATTATATGTTTTATTGAGGTATGTCTCTTGATTAAATTTAAAATATAAGCCATAAGTATTAATTTAACCTGGAGCAGCGTTTGTAGAGGAATAAGATAGTGCTATTTTCTGGTTCTGTAGATTGTGAAGGAGCAAAAATGGCCTTTAGTACAGTGATATGCTCTTCTTGTCGGATGTGGGAGTTTAGGGAGAGCTTAGAGGTTACTGAGGATTATATCTGCAATAAATACCGTTGGTAGCGAATCCTATCAAATTGAATGGATCGGTTGGACAGACAGGTAGAGGCAATGAGGAATTTACAACAGCAAGGGGACGTGATGGATGGCAGTTATAGGAAGAGGGGAAATCGCAGATACAGTAATAAAGGTGGATTAACTCCAGGAAAGGTAAAAGTGGCAGGCAGTTAGTAGGGCAGTCTCCTGTGGCTATCCCCGTTTCAAACAAGTATGCTGTTTTGGAAAATGTGATGGATTTTCAGGAAAACGTAGCATGAACAGCCAAGTTTCTGGTATTGAGACTGGCTCTAATGCAATGAGGGGTACGTTGGGTTCCAAGAGATTGATTGAGTTAGGGGACACTCTAGTCCGAGGCACAGACATTGAGTTAGGGGACACTCTAGTCCGAGGCACAGACAGAAAGTTCTGTGGCCAGCAGCGAAAAATCAGAATGGTGTGTTGCTTCCCTGGTGCCAGGATCAAGGATGTTTCAGAGAGGTTGCAGAATATTCTCAAGGGGGAGAGGGGACAGCAGGAGGTCATTGTACACATTGGAACCAACAACATAGGAAGGGATCGGGTTGAGATTCTGAAGGGAGACTACAGAGAGTTAGGCAGGAATTTAAATAGGAGGTCTTCGAGAGTAGTAATATCTGGATTACTCCTGGTGCTACAAGCTAGTGAGGGCAGGAATAGGAGGATACAGCAAATGAATACATGGCTGAGGAGCTGGTGTATGGGAGAAGGATTCAAATTTTTGGATCAATGAAATCTCTTTTGGGGTAGAACTGACCTGTACAAGAAGGATGGTTTGCACCTAAATTGGAAAGAGACTAATATACTGGCAGGGAGATTTGCTAGAACTGCTCGGGAGGATTTAAACTAGTAAGTCTGGGGGGAGCGGACCCAGGGAGATATTGAGGAAAGAGATCAATCTGAGACTGGTACAGTTGAGAACAGAAGCGAGTTAAACACTCGGCAGGCAGGCATAGAGAACAAGGTAGGACTGATAAGTTAAACTGCATTTATTTCAATGCAAGGGGCCGAACAGGGAAGGCAGATGAACTCAGGGCATGGTTAGGAACATGGGACTGGGATATCATAGCAATTACAGAAACATGGCTCAGGGATGGGCAGGACTGGCAGCTTAATGTTCGAGGATACAAATGCGACAGGAAGCACAGAAAGCGAGGCAAAAGAGGAGGGGGAGTGGCGTTTTTGATAAGGGATAGCATTACAGCTGTGCTGAGTGAGGAAATTTCCGGAAATACATCCAGAGAAGTTATTTGGGTGGAACTGAGAAATAAGAAAGGGATGATCACCTTATTGGGATTGTATTATAGACCCCCTAATAGTCAGAGGGAAATTGAGAAACAAACTTGTCAGGAGATCTCTCAGTTATCTGTTAAAAATAATAGGGTGGTTACGGTAGGGGATTTTAATTTTCCAAACATAGACTGGGACTGCCATAGTGTTAAGGGTTTAGATGGAGAGGAATTTGTTAAATGTGTACAAGAAAATTTTCTGAGTCAGTATGGGGGTGTACCTACTAGAGAAGGTGCAAAGTTTGATCTACTCTTGGGAAATAAGGTAGGGCAGGTGACTGAGGTGTCAGTGGGGGAGCACTTTGGGCCAGCGATCATAATTCTATTAGTTTTAAAATAGTGATGGAAAAGGATAGACCAGATCTAAAAGTTGAAGTTCTAAACTGGAGAAAGGCTAATTTTGATGGTATTAGGCAAGAACTTTCAAAAGCTGATTGGGGGGGAAAATGTTTGTAGGTAAAGGGACGGCTGGAAAATGGGAAGCCTTCAGAAATGAGATAATGGGAGTCCAGAGAAAGTATATTCCTGTCAGGATGAAAGAAAAGGCTGGATGACTAAAGGAATTGAGGGTTTGGTAATGGAAAAGAAGGAAGCATATGTCCTGTATAGATAGGATAGATCGAGTGAAACATCAGAAGATTATAAAGGCAGTAGGAGTATACTTAAAAGGGAAATCAGGAGGGCAAAAAGGGGACATGAGAATACTTTGGCAAATAGAGTTAAGGAGAATCCAAAGGGTTTTTACAAATACATTAAGGACAAAAGGGTAACTAGGAGAGAATAGGGCCCCTCAAAGATCAGCAAAAAGGCCTTTGTGTGGAGCCGCAGAAAATGGGGGAGATACTAAACAAATATTTTGCACCATATTTACTGTGGAAAAGGACATGGAGGATATAGAATGTAGGGGAATAGATGGTGACATCTTGAAAAAGGTCCATATTACAGAGGAGGAAGTGCTGGATGTCTTGAAATGCATAAAAGTGGATAAATCCCCAGGACCTGATCAGGTGTACCCTCGAACTCTGTGGAAGGTAGGGAAGTGATTGTTGGGCCTTTTGCTGAGATATTTGTATCATCAATAATCACAGGTGAGGTGGCAAAAGACTGGAGGCTGGCTAACGTGGTGCCACTGTTTACGAAAGGTGGTAAGGACAAGCCAGGGAACTACAGACCCATGAGCCTGACGTCGGTGGTGGGCAAGTTGCTGGAGGGAATCCTGGGGACAGGATGTACATGTGTTTGGAAAGGCAAGGACTGATTAGGCATAGTCAACATGGCTTTGTGCATGGGAAATCACGTCTCACAAACTTGATTGAGTTTTTTGAAGAAGCAACAAAGAGGATTGATGAAGGCAGAGTGGTTGATGTGATCTATATGGACTTCAGTAAGGCGTTAGACAAGGTTCCCCATGGGAGACTGGTT
>NC_057712.1:42750219-42789886 GCF_004010195.1 Chiloscyllium plagiosum
AGAAGTGGCAGCTGGAGTTTAATTCAGATAAATGCGAGGTGCTGCATTTTGGGAAAGCAAATCTAAGCAGGACTTATGCACTTAACGGTAAGGTCCTAGGGAGTGTTGCTGAACAGAGACCTTTGAGTGCAGGTGCATAGCTCCTTGAATGTGGAGCCGCAGCTAGATAGGATAGTGAAGAAGGCGTTTGGTATACTTTCTTTTATTGGTCAGAGTATTGAGTATAGGAGTTGGGAGGTCATGTTGTGGCTGTACAGGACATTGATTAGGCCACTGTAGGAATATCGCGTGCAATTCTGGTCGTCTTCCTTTCGGAAAGATGTTGTGAAACTTGAAAGGGTTCAGAAAACATTTACAAGGATGTTGCCAGATTTGGAGGATTTGAGCTATAGGGAGAGGCTGAACAGACTGGGGCTGTTCTCGCTGGAGCATCGGAGGCTGCGGGGTGACCATATAGAGGTTTATAAAATCAGGAGGGGCATGGATAGGATAAATAGACAAAGTCTTTTCCCTGGGGTGGGGGAGTCCAGAACTAGAGGGCATAGGTTTAGGGTGAGAGGGGAAAGATATAAAAGAGACCTATGGAGCAACCTTTTCACGCAGAGGGTGGTACGTATATGGAATGAGCTGCCAGAGGAAGTTGTGGAGGCTGGTACAATTGCAACATTTAAAATGCATTTGGATGGGTATATGAGTAGTAGGGGTTTGGAGGGATATGGGCCGGGTGCTGGCACGTGGGACTAGATTGTGTTGGGATATCTGGTCGGCATGGATGGATTGGTCTGAAGGGTCTGTTTCCGTGCTGTACATCTCTATGATTCTAATTGTAGTATCTGTATTTTTTCTGAAAGCCAGGGATGCAGATCCATTCTGCTCAATGTCTCCCTTATACTTGAGAGGCAATCCTCTCAACTCAGAACTCAGTTTTGTGAACATCTCCAAGAAAAATATGCTTTTTTGTAGATGTGCAGGCCAGTCATGGTCTCAGCAAAGCCTTTTAGAATTGCAACAATATTTCATCACTCATGGCACTTAATCTCTTTGCAAAAATGGCTATCATACCAATTTCTTTCCTAACTTCACGCTATACCTGAATGTTGACTCTGTATTTTGCATAGCGAATTCCTTATTATACTTTAACAAAGTTTATGTACTCTGCTATTTGAAAACTTTGATGAGAAAACATAGTCCAATAGTATTATGGGCCGTAGTTTCCCACATGTCTGCTTGCCAGCATTGCAGCTATAAATTAAACATTGAACAATGAAACCATTTTTCAAGCTGTTCTGATTTGAGGCGGATGTCAAAAGCTAAGTAATTCGTTATTGCGTTCCAGCATTCTCCAACAAACTTAAAATTCATTGGTAAGTGCCTGAGAGTAACAATGTGCGAAAATCAAAGACAGCAATATAAAATGACACAACACTGAAAAACACAGTAAAACACATTTTAAATAATGGAGGAAAACAATTCGGTCAGAGAATAGTTCCTGGTAGTTCATTTAATTGAGTGTAAAGTTTAAAAATACAGAATTTAACTTCAGAAGCAATAGGAAGGAAGGGAATAGAAATTAATCTCAGCAAACATCTGTACAGTATTCTTCTCTGGAAGCACATGCAAACTACAGCACCGAAACAAGCCCTTCAGTTCAACTAATCATACACAAGTAAATACCTCTTAGCAAGTTTTACCACTCTGTTCCTATACCCCTTCAACCACTTTGCTTTTATTCAATGATTCAAGTTTGAAACTTTATTGCTGGAACAGCACAGCAGGTCAGGCAGCATCCAGGGAACAGGAGATTCGACGTTTCGGGCACAGGCCCTTCTTCATTCCTGAAGAAGGGCCTGTGCCCGAAACGTCGAATCTCCTGTTCCCTGGATGCTGCCTGACCTGCTGTGCTGTTCCAGCAATAAAGTTTCAACTTTGATCTCCAGCATCTGCAGACCTCACTTTCTCTTCAATGATTCAACCTAACCTCCAATATTGACGTGGTTTGAGCTTCAGCCACTCCTCAAATTGAACTCTGACTTCAGAATTCACCCTGTAAAAACGTTTCTACTGTCTGTGTTCAAGACCTCTTTCTTGATTTCATTTCAGGATAGTACTTCCAGCATTCAGACCAAAAGCTTATCCAGTTTGGTTCCATTCTACATGAGCTAATTTATCAGTATAACAGATAAGCACATCTTTCCTGTCAAGCACGTTATTCACAAAACTCAGCCACCCCACAACCCATATATCGGATCCAAGGCCCACAGTCCTGCCCATTCAGCCATGGGATCATTCAAACAACTAACAGGAAGAGAAGGCTCCACAAATATTCCCATCCACAAATATGTGATAATAGAAGAATGGTTACATGAGAGAAAAGAAGAATGACTCCACCTTATTCTCACTAATCTGTTTGTCACAGATGCACTGAAGATGATAGTACTGATAGCTACAACCACACAGTCCTTGTAGATGCAAAGTTCCATTTTTACTTTAGGGATCAAATTGTGCAGCACCACTACTGTCTTATATTCAACAGATTGAGAGAAGGGGTAGTAACTTGAATCAAGCTGTCCATAAGGTGCTGTGGGTCAACAACAGCAGCAGTGTATTCAGCCTCAATCTATAATATCATAACCTGATGTATCTCCCACTCTACCATTACCATCAAGCACTGACAACATTCTGACAATAATGCTCATACATAACCTTCAGAACTAGTTGCTCCCTTAGTCAAGCTATTCCAGTAAGCTACAACAGTGGCACCCAGCGAACGATGAGAAAAATTGCCTTGATATATCCCGTACTCAAAAGGCAGGTAAAATTTGACCTGGCCAATCACTGCCTTATCAGTTTACTCTCAATCTCTATTAGTAGAGTGCTGGAAGTAGTCATCAACAGTGCCATCAAGTGGCACTTTCTCAGCAATAACCTGCTCACTGATGCTCAGTGTGGGTTCTACAGGAGTCACTGTCCTGGCCCAAAAATGGACAAAGGAGATGAACTCCAAAGGTGAATGGACCATGTTATCATCAAGGATGCACTTGACCAAATGTGCCAATTACCCCAACAATCAGACGGAATCAGAGGGAAAACTCTCCATGGTTGCAGTCATACTGTGCATAAAGGAAGATTGGTTGTGTTTTCCGTAGGTCAATCACCTCAGGCACAGAGCATGATGGCAGGACTGTTTTCAGTATAATTATTAGGCCCAACCATCCTCAGCTACTTCATCAATGATGTTCTCTCCATCACAAGTTCAGAAGTGGGGATATTGACTGATAACTGCCCAATGTTTAGTTCCATATGTTACTTCTCAAATGCTGAAGCAACACATGGAACAAAATCTGGACAATGGCCAGGTCTCAGCTGATTAGTATTAAGAAACCATCCTCACCAGACTGGTGCCTGGAAATGATCATTTCAAAGAAGAGATGCTAAGCCACCTGTCCTTCATGTTTAATCACATTACTATCACTGATGTCTTCATCTTTAAGAGAGTGGGAGACTCCATTGATAAGAAATGTGACAAGATCAAACAAATGAATACTACAGCCACAAAAATAGGTGTAAGGCCGGAAATTCTGTGGTGAGTCATTCGCCTCCTGACTCTCCAAAGTCTGTCCACTATCTATGAGACACAAGTCAGGAGTGCAAGGGAATAATCTCCACTCACCTGGTGACATGCACCTCCAACAACACTCAAGAAAGCACCCTGGACCAAGCAACCCATTTGACTGCACTTAATCCACTAACTTAAATGTTCACTTGCTTCATCACCAACCAGTGTGTAGCATATGCAAAACGGTCTGCTGCTACTCCCCATGCTGCCTCAATAGCACCTTCAAAACATACAATGTCGATCATCAGCAAAGCCAAGAGTAACAGATGCAAACAAATCCCATGTCCTTCTGTGATCCACCAAACAACACTCAATCCTTCTTTGAAAGTATTTTGCTGTTCTTTCATTACTGTGGAATCGAAAGTCCCATAGTTCCTGCACTTCCTTCCCCATCCATGTATTTATGCAGTTCAAGGTTCAGGGCAATTAGGGATGTGCTACATGTATTGGTCATGCCTGCAGCACCTACAACGCAAATGAATATGAAGAAACCGTACTCGCTGCTCTGCTTTCACATCATGCAACTTCCTGAAATTATGTCTTCAAACTTTATGTTCAAACTCTTTCTTGGCCACACATTTTACCATTTCTGTAACCTCATTGACCAGTACCTCCTCACTGTCCACTCCTCAAATTCTGGATGCTCATCTCTTTTGCAACCTCCAACTCCTTTCACAATAGACAGAGAACTGGGATTAATGGATCTTTTTCAGGTTGGATTTGATGAGTGGACTGCCACAAAAATACCTTCTAGGGCGTCAATTATTTAACTACCAATATTCATGAGTTAGAATGGGCAGAATGTAAAGTATCCAAATTTGCTGATGGTACAAACTTAGATAGAAGGGCTTATTGTGAGAAAGAATCCAGAATGCGATATAGAAATGTTTAGTTAATGGGCAAAAAACTTACAAGATCAAGTTTAATATTGGAATGTTTGAGGTCATACATTTTGGTGGACAGAATCAAAAAGCAGACGTTATTTAAATGAAGACAGATTGCAAAAATGTACAGCACAGAATAATCTGGGTTTCCGTGTGCATCAAGTACAGAAAGTTAATATTCAGGTGCAGCAAAGAAATTTTGACCTTTATTGCCTTGGGATTTCAATTTAAAATAAGAAACTCCTGTTCCAACTATGAGGGCATTAGTAAGGCTGCACCTCGAGTACTCTATACAGTTTTGATTCCCGTATTTAAGAAAGGATGCACTGACATTGGATACAGTTGTAAAAAGTTTCACTAGGCTGATTCCTGGGATGAATGCATTGGTTTATCAAGAACAGCTGAATAGATTCAGCCCTCATTCATGAGTTTAGAAGGAGGAAGGGAAATATTATTTTAACTACAAGATTCTGAGACTGGCTTAACAAGATAGATATTGATAAGATGCTTCCACTCATGGAGAAATCTTGAATTAGGAGACAGTTACAGAATAAGGGTAGCATCATAAAATGGAAGTTCTTTGCCCAGAGGGTAGTGAATCCAGAGAGTTGCGGAGGTTAGATTACTCAAGTATTTAAAAAGAATTTTGAAATATCGGGGAGTTGCTCATGAGCTGAGGTGGTGTTGAAGAACAGTTGAGGCCAGGGTCAGATCAACCATGATCCTGTAGAATGGCAGATTAGGCTTGAGGGGCTGAGAGGCCGAATCCTGCCCTTATTTATGAACTTCACCGAATCATTGTCAACATTGGTACAATGGTCTGGCATTCCCAGGTTCTGAAACAACTCAGCGCCTGGCTTTCCCTCTTCTTG
Source organism: Chiloscyllium plagiosum (assembly GCF_004010195.1). NCBI lineage: Eukaryota > Metazoa > Chordata > Chondrichthyes > Orectolobiformes > Hemiscylliidae > Chiloscyllium > Chiloscyllium plagiosum. The sequence continues at coordinate 42,755,592 of NC_057712.1, forward strand.
AAACCCTTCTTAAAACAGAACATACTGGCCAAGCTTTTGGCCAGCTCTCCTAACAGCCCTGAATTTGGATCTGTATCAGCTTTATCTTTCGTTTTGGGACCACTGGGGTATGTTTTCTTACATTACAAACATTATATTAACATAAATAATTGCAGTTGTTTTGTTGCTCAATTTACATTAGAGACTATTTTTTTGTTTATCCCCAGAGAAAGCCACATGCTTTTTTGCTTCTTTCCCAGTAATGCCAGGGTCCACATGCCTAATCCTGATTCTGTATGCACTGAGAGTCTGACACATAGCAATTTTCCAACAGGACCCACTGAGCAATCACAGGCAGAAGCTTTAGATTGATTTGTTTTCTATCTCACGAGATGTCAAGTTCACTTGCAAACCAATATTGGCAAATTCACCACCAAGGACAGTTGTCTATCACACAAACATCTGAGTCTTTTTGACTGAGAATTATCCTGCGTGGGACATTGAATCAATTAAACCACAAAAGGAAATTCATAAGAACGAGGAGCAGGAGTAGGCCATACCACCCTCTCATCATAGCCCTTAATTCCTTTACTGTACAAAAAATGTTCTATCTTTCCTTAAAAAAACATTAACTGAGGAAGACTGAACCAGTTCACTGGGCAGGGAATTCCACAGATTTACAACCCCCTGGGTGAACAAGTTCCTTTTCAATTCAGTCCTAAATCTGCTCCCCCTAATTTTGAGGCTGTGCCCTCTTGTCCGAATTTCACCTGCCAGTGGAAACATCCTTTCTACTTTTATCTTATCTATTCCCTTCATAATTTTATGTTTCTACAAGATCCTGCCTCATTCTTCTAAATTCCAATGAATATAATCCCAGTCTACTCAGTCTCTCCTCATAAACCAACTGCCTCAACTCCAGAATCAATTTATTGAATCTCCTCTGCACCCTGGCTAGTGCCAGTACATCCTTTCTCAAGTAAGGAGACCAAAAACTGCATGCAGTACTCCAGGTGTGACCTCACCAGCACCTAAACAGATGCAACATAACTTCTCTGTTTTTAAACTCAATCCCTTTCACAATGAAGGACAAAATTCCATTTGCTGCCTTAATTACTTGTTGCATCTGCAGACCAACCTTCTGTGATTCATGCACAAGGACCCTCAGGTCCCTCTGCACAGCAGCATGCTGCAACTTTTTTTTACCATTCATGTAATAGTCCTTTTTATTCTTATTCCTACTGAAATGGATGAGTTCATATTTATTAATGTCGTACTCCATCTGCCAGACCTTTGCCCACTTACTTCAACTATCTATGTCCCTTTGCGAAGTTTCACAGTACTCTGCACACTTTGCTCTACCACCCATCTTAGTGTCGCCAGTAAATTTTAACACACTACTTGTGGTGTCCAACTCCAAATCATCTATGTAAACATCAATTCTGCGTGTTTCTTCCACTTGCTAATGCCTTGACTGTGGTCACCTCTACAGATGAATATTTTTGCAAACATATTAATTTTTAATTGTTGATGTAAAACCCACAAGCAGACATTGAGGTGAAAGCTGGGTTATCATATCAGGCAATGCCATCTAGTGGGCTCAGATATTGTTCGAAACTGCTGCAGCTTGAGGATGTGAAAGGAAAGGAAGTGTGTGTTTATATAATCTCTTGAACAGCCTCATGACATGTTGGTGAAACACTGCACTCAATGCAGCAAACTCCCACTTCAATGTACTGAATAGCAGCTTGGCAGATGAGCCTTTTCAGCTTCACAGTCAACTGAAGGAAGCCCACAAGCCCAACACTATGTTGTGTTTGACGGTCCCTGAAGTGGAACTTGAAACTACCACAAACAAAAACAGAAACTGCTGAAGAAACTCAGCAGGATTGGCAGCAACTGTGGAGAGAAAGCAGAGTCCAGTGACCCTTCTTCAGAATGCTTGAACCTGCTACTTTCTGACTCAGTGAGCCAAGACCAAATTAAAAGTAGGTAATCATTAATCATCACCATTTTAGCCTTTACTGTCTTGTTAAACCATCTAGGAAATCAGATTTCTATCCTGTAACTGAAAACCTTTTCAAAGGAAATACGGAGTATATGTTTTGCTTCATGCTAAGTACTTCCTTCAACATGAGATGGTTAATTAAGATTAAGTAAATTGGTTACAGTCTAGAAATAAGAGATCGGCATTCAGTTAAACGGTATGAATATTATCCCAGTCTGACTAGGCAACTAGACATTTACCTTCCAATATTCATTGCAGTGCACAGAATGTCTTTTGCATGAGTATGGTACAATGTCTGTGTGCCAAAAACAAATTTAACTTTCAGTCTTTAAGTACTGAATCATTAGCTTCACAAATAAATCTTTGATTGTTACATCTACATTTATACAAGTCTAGAGGACAGAAGCCTGAGGTGTATACACTATGATATGATGTTACTCTTGGGAATGAGATAAACTGTGAGCTAAAGGCACCACGCAACATGATTCTCCCTCACCAATGAAAACAAAGCTAGTCCTGTATAAAAACCAGAGTGACGTATGCCCAGCCAATAGTGACACTAAAGGCCAATGAGTTCCCTGGATCTGTTGCATTACATTCTAGAATTTTAGAGGAATTAGCTCCAGAGATAGTAGATGTACTGTTATTAACTTACCAGCATTCCTTAGATTCTGACACATTTATTTGAAAAAGAAAGACGTCAAAAAAATGCAGGAGAAATGATTCCTGATAAATGAATTACTGGTTTTTTGAGGCGATAACAAGCAGGATTGATAAAGGGAAATCAGTAGTCATAGAGATGTATGACCAGATATCCATGCTGACCAGATCTCCCAACCCAATCTAGTTCCACCTGCCAGCACCTGTGCCTCCAAACCCTTCCTATTCATACACCCATTCAACTGCCTTTTAAATGTTGCAATTGTACCAGCCTCCACCACTTCCTCTGATAGCTCATTCCATACACGTACCACCCTCTGCATGAAAACATTTTGCCCTTTGGATCTCTTTATCTAGTCGAGGGAAAGGAACCACAGCAATGTTGCTGGCTAATAACTGCCCTCTGAAATGGTCTGGCAAGCCATTCAGTTCAACAGCATTTGGGTATGGCCTCCTCATCAAAGTCCTCATCCTATGAAACTATTTTTAAAAAAAACCCGATGGCTTCTCCCAGCTTGGTTCAACTGATATACTCAGTGGATGAAGGTTTGCTGTGCCATGCACACATTCAGGAGGTAAAAATAATTGCAAAGACTTTAAAAGGACCATGCCCCAGGAAAAGATTGAATGGAAACCTTACCTTTGAATGCAGCGATTTATAGGAGTCACTGGCCACATCAAGTTGCCTCTGCACCAAATCACAAGTTGCAGATGTGTCAATACATGGCTTTATCTCTTTGCCGAGATCCAATTTGCCACAAGATTTAGCAGCATCAAGAACTCTTTGCCCTGAGATGGTGATATACCGCAAGTCGCCTTTGTGCGAGATGACGTCATCAGAAAAGCTTTTCTGTCTTTGCAGCTTGCCAACAAGAGTTTCGACTTCAGTGGCGCCGGTTTGGAGATCCTCTAACTGCTGTTCAGACTGGTGCAGCCAGTTTTCAAATTCGTTGTAATCGCTGGAAAACTTCTGCAGCTCATCCTGTACAGTCTGTATCAATTTCAGTCTGGTTTCTGACTGGGCCAGTGTGGTCTCATACTGAACCTTCAACTTATTCAGGTCCTCCTCCAACTTCTCTCGTTCCTCTGCAGAAATACTGGAGCCTTGCTTCTTCAGGAAATCCTGCACCGACTGTGTCGATATAATGTAGGACTGTTGTTGTGACATAACTTGTTGGTGATGAAGCTGTTTTAAGCAAAACCATATCATGAACAATCATGAAGTGAATAAGTGTTTTCTTACGCTAAAACAAATTAAATACTCAATGCAAGACCAAAGAACAATTGATTTGCATCTATCTATCAATCACCTTTCATAACCTGTAGATGCCCCACAATTCTGAACTCAGTTAAGGACTTTTTGAAGTGTAATCTATATCACACATCAGAAACATAGCAGCCAACTTTCACAAAGCAAGCTCCCACAAACAGTAGTGAGATCATCTGTGATTCAGTAATGTTGATTGTGGTATAAATATTGGTCAAGATACCAGAGAGAATTTCTCTGCTTGCTTTCAAAATATCAGCCAAAAGATCTTTTGCATCCACCAAAGGACAGATAGAAAACTCAATCTTAACAAGTTATTTGGAAGACAGTATCTCTGACTGTGCAGCATTGTCCCAGGATCCGAACTCACCCCAATCTTCTGATTCTAAGTCAAGAGTGCTACTCACTGGACCAAGGCTGACACTACTGTTTCCAGTCTCTTGTGAGTAGATACAGAAGACTTTTATGTTAACCAACTCTTTCATGTAATGGTTTCAAAATGAACAAATTTCCATGTTCATATGAACATCAGATTTTCAATCAATGCTGCACAAAGCATGACATTAACTTTAAATAGTCGAAAGAACTTCAGTTGTACCTTGGCTCTTTGGTACTGAAGATTCAAATCCCCATCAGTTGTTGGTTCCATTGCTTTGTCTGCTTTGGTCTCACTCAAGTCCTGAGGTAGGTTTCCATTCACTGTATCCTCATTCTCCAGACTTTTCAGTCCATCCACAAAAATAGTGTTGCCATTCTGTTGCAATGTCTCTTTTATTTTCTGTTCACTTATTGGCTCCTGTCCTATATTTGACAACCAACCCAAGAGTCCTTGGATTTTACTCTCATTCTCCTTTAACTGTTCAACCACTGCAGCCTGTAAACCAAACTTCAATGAGTATCTTTAAGCATTTCAAAATGTTGTTTAAAATAAGAAATCAGATGTTAAGTTAGATTCAATAATTAGTGGTGGCTTTGGTTCAGGAGATCAGAATGTAGAAGCAGATTGTTTGGAGATCAGAATAGTACGGGAAAGGAGTCACTAATTGGAGTGGTCTACAAGCCCCAAACACAATGTACAAGAAAATTTACAAGAAGGAAATATTGAAGGCTTGTGATAAAAAGACAACAGACATTATGAGAGATTTTAAACTAAAATGTAAATTTCACATTGGCAATGATAGCTTCGATGAAGGGTTAATAAAATGCTTTCAAGGTAGTTCATTAGAGCAGCACATTCTGGAATAACCAGAGATTATATTGAGCTGATACTGTGTAATGAGAAGGATTAATTCATAATCTCAGAGTAAAGGCACTGTTTGGTAGCAGCAACCACAATTTTACACTCAGTGTGAAAGAGAGAAGGATGGATCCAAAACTAGTATTTTAAAACGAGAAAAGAGCAACTATAAAAGCTGAGCTAGCTGAAGTGAACTGGGATACTAGCCTAGGGGATGGATCAATAAGTCATGGCAAATAGTTATGCGGCAATGTCACAATACTCATAATAAGTATATTTCTACTACAAAGAAAAATTATAAGAGGAGGAGCCACTATGGTTAACTATACATTTAGAGTCACAGAAACTTAAATGACAAATAAAGTCCTTTGGTATGTGATGCCATGGCTTGTTCTTTTTTGAAAGCCATGATGTGGAGGTGCCGGAGTTGGACTAGCTTGCAAAAGATCACAGAACACTAAGTTATAGTCCAACAAGTTTATTTGAAACTGCAAGCTTTCCTCAAGCAACTAGTGAGAGAGAATACATCGGACATAGAATTTATAAGTAAAAGATCAAAGAGTCATACAACTTATGCGAATGTATTTAACAAACCTGGATGGCTATTAAGTCTTTAGTTAGAATAGAGGTGCAGGTTTCAATTGATTAATATGTAAATCCCAGAATTTCTTTTAAGACCCTGCCCCAAGGTAACCTCAGGTTTTAACAGAATAAGGGTGACACTTCAGGTCAGACCACGCATTTTAGGTGTGAGATCATGTTTAGAGTCTGTCTGTGTCTTAACCTGGAGTCAGACTGGTTTTATTTCCAATGTAGCAATTTATAAAATACCACATTGACTGACTGTCTAGATCAGGTGCTTTCTGAAAAAAACAGAATGTACTTGCAAATACGAATCTGCAAATTCGCTCTATAGATTTGTGTGTGCACGCGCCTGCGAGAGTGAGGAGGAGAGAAAGAAAGACAGAGAGAGTGTTTGAGAGGGAGTATGTGTGAGTGTGAGCGAGTATATCTGTGAGAGCATATATGTGTGAGACCATAAGTGTGTGAGAATGTGCATGTGAGAGTGTGTGTGCTTGACAGAGAGTGTGCGAGTGTGAGGGAGTATATTGCAGTGTGAGTGTAAGTGCGAGTGTGTGTATATGAGAGAGGGTCTGTGTTAGCATGTGTGTGTTAGCGTGTGTGAGAGAGAGACTATGTATGTATGTGTGTGTGTGTACAACAAATAAAGAGCAAAGAAAATTACAGCACAGGAACAGGCCCTTCGGCCCTCCAAGCCTGCACCGATCCAGATCCTCTATCAAAACCTGTTGCGTATTTTCCAAAGATCTGTATCCCTCTGCTCCCTGCCATTCATGTATCTGTCTAGATACATCTTAAATGATACTATCATGCCCACCTATACGACCTCTGCTGGCAACATTTTCCAGGCATTCACCACCCTCTGCGTTTAGAACCTACCACACACATCTCCCTTAAACCTTTCCCCTCTCACTTTGAACTCGTGACCCCTAGTAATTGAGTCCCCCAATCTGGGAAAAAGCATCTTGCTATCTACCCTGTCTATTCCTCGCATGATTTTGTAGCCCTCAATCAAGTCCCTCCTCTACCTCCGTCTTTCTAATGAAAATATTCATAATCTACTCAACCTCTCTTCACAGCTAGCACCCTCCATACCAAGCAACATCCTGGTGAACTTCCTCTGCACCCTCTCAAAAGCTTCCACATCTGTCTGGTAATGTGGCAACCAGAACTGTATGCAATACTCCAAATGTGGCCAAACCAAAGTCCTATACATCTGTAACATGACCTGCCGACTCTTGTACTCAATACCCCAACAAATGAAGGACAGCATGCCATATGCCTTATTGACCGCTTATTGACCTGTGTTGCCACCTTCAGGGAAAAATGGATCTGAAAATGCAGATCTCTCTGTATACCAATTCTCCCCTGGGCTTTTCCATTCACTCTTGAATTGGATCTTCCAAAATGCATCACATCGCATTTGCCCAGATTGAACTCCTCCTGCCATTTCTCTGTGCAACTCTCCAATCTATATTCTGCTGTATTCTCTGACATCCCCTTCACTATCTGCTACTCCACCAATCTTAGTGTCATCTGCAAACTTGTTAATCAGACCAACTATACCTTCCTCCAAATCATTTATGTATATCACAAACAACAGTGGTCCCAACACCACTGGTCACAGGTCTCCATTTTGAGATATTCCCTTCCACTACTACTCTCTGTTTCCCGTTGCCCAGCCAGTTCTCTATCCATCTAGCTAGTACACCCTGGACTTCACTTTCTCCATCAGCCTACCATGGGGAAAGATATTCCCTTCCACTACTACTCTCTGTTTCCCGTTGCCCAGCCAGTTCTCTATCCATCTAGCTAGTACACCCTGGACTGCATGTGACTTCACTTTCTCCATCAGCCTACCATGGGGAACCTTATCAAATGCTTTACTGAAGTCCATGTATATGACATCTACAGCCCTTCCCTCATCAAACAACTTTGTCACTTCCTCAAAGAATTCTACTAAGTTCGTAGGACATACACAAAACCATGTTGCCTATCGCTGATAGCCCATTTTCTTCCAAATGGGAATACATCCTATCCCTCAGTATCTTCTCCAGCAGCTTCCCTCCCACTGACGTTAGGCTCACCAGTCTATAATTTCCTGGATTATCCTTACTACCCTTTTTCAACAAGGGGACAACATGAGCAATTCTCCAGTCCTCTGGGACCTCACCCATTTTCAAGGGTGCTGCAAAGATAGGCCCCAGTTATTTCCTCTCTCGCTTCCTTCAGAAACCTGGGAGAGATCCCAACCGCACTAGGCTGACGTTAGGCTCACCTGTCTATAATTTCCTGGATTATCCTTACTACCCTTTTTCAACAAGGGGACAACATTAGCAATTCTCCAGTCCTCTGGGACCTCACCCATTTTCAAGGGTGCTGCAAAGATAGGCCCCAGCTATTTCCTCTCTCGCTTCCTTCAGAAACCTGGGAGAGATCCCAACCGCACTTAGGCACTTGTCCACCTTAATGCCTTTTAGAATATCCAACACTTCCTCCCTTCTTATGCTGACTTGACCTAGAATAATCAAACATCTATCCCTAATCGCAACATCCATTATGTCCCTCTCTTTCCCCTCCCCTCAGTGAATACCAATGCAAAGTACTCGTTAAGAATCTCACCCACTTTCTCTGACTCCACACATAATTTTCCTCCTTTGTCGTCAAGTGGGTCAACCTTTTCTCTAGTTACCCTCTTGCTCCCTATATATGAATAAAAAGATTTGGGGTTTTCCTTAACCCTGTTTGCTAAAGATATCTCATGACCATTTTTAGCCCTCTTAATTCCTCGTTTCAGATTGGTCCTGCATTCCCTATATTCTTTGCAAGCTTTGTCTGTCATCAGTTGCCTTATGAATGCTTCATTTTCCCTCTTAGCTAATCTCACAATTTCACCTGCCATCCATGGTTCCCTAGCTTGCCATTTCTATCTCTCATTTTCACAGGAAAATGTCTCTCCTGCACTCTAGTTAACCTCTCTTTAAAAGCCTGTTACATATCAAATTAGGATTTACCTCTGTTTGTGTTTGTGTGAGACAGTGTGTGTATGTGACTGTGTATATGACTGTGTATGTGAGAGTGCATAGCATGGTAAGGGTCACCCAAGATCCCAGTTGAGGCTGTCCTCATGGGTACTGAACACAGCTATCAGTTTCTGTTGGGGACTCTGCATTATTGCGAGTCCTGAAGTCGGCCTTGGAGGATGCTTACCCAAAGATCTGAGGCTGAATGACCTTGACCACTGAATGTTCCCCCACTGGGAGAGAATATCCCTGTCTGGTGATTGTTGCACAGTGTCCATTCATCTGTTGTTGTTGTGTCTGACCTGAGGTGTCACCCTTATTCTGATAAGACCTGAAGTTATCTTGGGGCAAGGTCTTAAAATAAATTCTGGGATTTACTTATTAAACAATCAAAACCTGCACTTCCGTTCTAACTGATTAAACAATTAGTAGCCACCTAAGTTTGCGTAAGTTGTACGACCTTTTGATCTTTTACTTATAAATTCAGTATCTAATGTATTCTCTCTCACTAGTTGCTTGAGGAAGGAGCAAGGGCTCTGAAAGCTTGTGATTTCAAATAAGCCTGTTGGACTATAAACCTTTATTGTGTGATTTTAGACTTTGTTTAATACCACACATCTACTTTGCATCTATAACACGTAAGTTCATTCTCAAGTGTCTATCCAACTCCTTTATAATTTATTTATAGGATCCTACAATCATAAATCCCAACAGTGTAGAAGTAAGCCATTCGGCCCATCAAGTCCACACCAACTCTTCGAAAGGCATTTCACTCAGACCCATCCCTCCTACCCTAACCCTGAAACCCTACATTTCTCATGGATAATCCACCTAGGCTACACATCTCTGGATATAATGAGCAACTTAGTATGGGCAATTTACCTAACTTGCACATTTCATGGAATTAGCTTCCGTTGCATTTTTAGGCAAAGTTCTCCAGATCCCAACATTAAGTGAAACATTTCTCCTCATCTTCCATCTGGATCATCAAACCATAATTTTAAATATGTGGCCTTTGATCACTAACACACTCAACAGGGGAAGTAATTTTACCTTGAAGTATCCTATCAAACCTCTGTAATCTTGAAGACCTCTATTTAGTCTCAGTTTAACCTTCTCTGCTCCATGGAGAAGAATTCTACTTTCTGAAACACAACGCTTAGATTTTGTTTCTCATCCTGGGTAATAGCTTTGATTATTTGCAATAAACTCTAAATATTGTCATATACATTTAATTCTATGATCCAGAAATCTCTGTTAAGACAAATTCAGCAATAGTCATGAGGAAGAAATAAATCGTCAGCACCTTCTCAGTCTCCTGTTTGAGAGCAGTCGTTACAGCATTGTCCAGGTTCTTGAGTTTGGAATCCACTTGCTCACTCAACTGATTGAGCTTTGACTTGGTGTCCTTCAGTTTCCTATCCATTGCATCTCTTTCTTCTGGTTTGAGTTTGTCCCTGTTCTTCTCTAAGAACTGTTCCGTTGCATTTACCACATTTGCTAAAGTGGCTGCGTTTGCCTCAATTTCCTTCTGTAAGGCCTGAAACACACGAGAATAAAATACAGTTGAGAGTTGAGAGGGTGTTGTGAGGATGTTTCCACTGGTGGGTAAAACTAGGACAATAAGGCATAGCCTCAAAATTAGGGGGAGCAGATTTAGATCCAAATTGAGAAGGAACGTCTTCACCCAGGAGGTTGTAAATCTATGGAATTCCCTGCCCAGTGAAGTAGTTGACGCTACTTCCGTAAACACTTTTAAAGCTAAGATAGATTTTTCTTTGAACAATAAAGGAATTACGAGATATGGTGAGAGGGCAGGTAAGTGGAGCTACGACCACGAAAATATCAGCTGTGGTCTTACTGAATGGTGCAGCAGGCTCGAAGGCCAGTTGGCCTACTCCTGCTTCTAATTCTTCTGTTCTTATGCAAACAATGCATCTGAGGGGATGGTGTAATGAGATAAAATCTCCTTTTTCTCTGTCCAATGGTAGCTGTCTCTGTTAAACAAAAGAAGTAAAGGCTAAATTTAAACACCTACTAGGAACCAGACTGGCACATGCCAAAATACTTTATAGCAAATAAAGTACTTTGGAAGTGCTGTAGAGTGGGAAACACAATAGTTAATTTGCACTGTTTTTCACAAAAAAAGCAATTGATAATGGCCAGATGATTTATTTTTAGCAGCGTTTATTCAGAAATGTAAATTAGCCCAGGATGCCAGAACCCCAGTGCTCTTTTCACAAAAGTGCCACAGAAGTTTTCATAAAGACATGACACAAAAAAGCAGTGAAGATGACACAAAGAGTCTACAGATGGGAACAGACAAGTTACGTGAGTGGGCAAAAGCCTAGCAGATGGAATAGAATATGAGGAAATGTGAGATTATGCACAATGGCAGGGAGAATAGAAGAGTTGAATACTATTTAAATGGAGAATACTACTGCACAGAGGGATTTGGGAGTCCTTGTGTATGAATCACAAAAAGCTGGCATCAAAGCTCAGTGGGTAATAAAGGAGGCATATGGAATGTTGGCTTTTATTTCAAAGGAAATGGGATAAAAAAAATCAGGAAGTCTTGCTCAAACTATAGAAGGGACTAGTTGGACCACAGCTAGAATATTGCGAACTAGTCTGGTCCCTTATCTAAGGAAACACTTAATACACTTAATAGTAGGTTCCAGGGGACTTTTGCCAAATGAAGAGACCTTGGGGTGCAGGTTCATAGTTTCTTGACAGTGGAGTTGTAGAAGGCGTTTGGTCAGTACATTGAGTATAGGAGTTGGGAGGTCATGTTGCAGCTGTATAGGACCACTTTTGGAGTACTGCATTCAATTCTAGTCTCCCTCCTATAGGAAAAATGTTGTGAAATTTGAAAGGGTTCAGAAAAGATTTACAAGGATGTTGCCAGGGTTGAAGGGTCTGAGCTATTGGGAGAGGCTGAATAGGTTGGGGCTATTTTCCGTGGAGCATCAGAGGCTAAGGATTGGTTTTTTAGAGGTTTATAAAATCATGAGGGACACGCATAGGGTGAATAGACAAGAGATAAAGAGGAAGTTTTCTCTCAGAGAGTAACGTAATTCCTTACTGCAGAGGGCTGTTGAGACTGGACTGTGAGTTACATTCTAGGCTGAGATAGACAGATTTTTAATCAATGAAGGGAATCAAGAATTGTGTGGAAATGGCAGGCAAGTAGAATTAAAGATTATCCAATCAACCATGATTTTACTGAATGGCAAAGCACAATCAATGGGCTAATAACCTAATTCTGCTCCTGTATCTTATGGTCCTTTGAATATTCACAAGAGACAAATTAGACTGCTTTCAAAAATGTCTAACAATGCAGTGCTCTCTCAATACTGCACAGGAGCGTCAGCCTGGTTGATATACTCATGTGTGGAATTTGAACTCACAATTGTTAAATTCAGAAGCATGTGTGCTACTCACTGAGCCACAGCAGATACTTTGGACATGAATTAAACATTCAACTGATTTGTACATGTCTGGACTGATCCAATCAAATGTTGCACAGCACCTCATCAGCACAACAAAGTCTCATATTATCCTTCCCTCAAGAATCAGGATTTCAGTTCTCCATTCTCTTCAGGATAACTACTATGGGCTCTGTATATCATATAAACCAAAAAATACCAGACTCTGCAATGAATACTGAGAGGCACTATTAACAGGAATTTGATCTCAATTGGAAGTACAACACAGTTTCTTTCTGCACAGGTATGCTAGATGTCAGGTCAACATTCTCAAAGTGAGTTTAAACCTCGAGCTCAGATTTTTACCAATCTTCTATTTTACTTCAATCTTTTGAATACAAGCGATTTACAACTTCCATTTATATTATGATGATATTGGGCAATTTTATATCCAATGAGCATGGAGATGTTGGAAAATGTATTACCTCGGACTTGGACAGCACAGAAACAGGATTCTGTTTGACAGGTAGGTGCATGATAGTATTTGTGTTACACACAATTTGCCTCCACCTCTTCTATGTCATCGTAACCTTCTATTCCTCTATCCCTCATGTGTTTATGTCGTTTCCCCTTTAACATATCAATAACATATCTAAATGCATTTAGCTTGAATTCCCTTTAGGCTTTAAGAGTGACCGTCTTAAGTTACTCAGCTTCAGCAGCAATCTTATGAGGGCCTGGTCAGCCACTTGGATATGTAAATGGATTCCTGTGTAAAATTCTAGGGGCCACACTTTAGGGAGGACATGAAGGTATTGGAGGTGCGAGAAAAGATTAGCAAGAATGATTCCAGGAAACAGGGACTTCAGTTACGAGTATGGATCGGAGAAATTCGGGCTGTTTTCCTGCCAGAAGGGAAGTTTGAGAGGAGATTCAGTAGTTGTGTTCAAAGCCATGAGGAATCTGGACTGAGCAGATTGGGAGAAACTTTTTATTGAAGAGTCACTGCTCCCAAAACATTGATTCTACTTTCTCTTCATAGATGCAGCTAGACCTGCTGAGTTTTTCTCCAGCCATTTCTATTTTTGTTTCAGATTTCTAACATTCACAGTTCTTGTTTTTATACGACTGTTCTTATGGGTGATGGGTTAGGAACAAAGGCCACCTTTTTAAGTTGAGTGGCAAGTGATCCAGAGGCAACACGAGGAAACATGTTTTAACCACAGTGTTTGATTAGGTTTTAGAAGGCAGTTGAAACTTTATTGCTGGAACAGCACAGCAGGTCAGGCAGCATCCAGGGAACAGGAGATTCGACGTTTCGGGCACAGGCCCTTCTTCAGGAATGAGCAGAGAGTGTTCAGCAGGAGAAGATAAAAGGTAGGGAGGAGGGACTTGGAGGAGGGGCGATGGAAATGTGATCGGTGGAAAGAGGTCAAGGTGAGGGTGATAGGTCGGAGTAGGATGGAGGCGGAGAGGTCAAGAAGAAGACTGCAGGTCAGGAAGGCGGTGCCAGGCTGGAGGGATTCGGCTTCTTTCTTTATGTATTCTATTTATTCATTAACAACTTCACTGAGGGGTGGCACTACAAACAATCCATCTCTACCTTAATGATATTGTTGCATTACCTTGTAAGATTGACACCCAAATCTTCCCATCGCAGATATAAAGGTCTTTCTTGAAAACATCAAACCAGAGACGGCTGGCTTCAGTCTCAGTGCAGGGTGGGTGGCTTCCAATTGTCACCTTCATGTCTGTTTCTGATTTCAACACAAGAGGAGATCAACAACGTTCGTATTTACCAGAGACGAGTCATTGAGTTAGACACTGTGTGGCTTCACTATGGCTAGGAGAAAGTGAGGTCTGCAGATGCTGGAGATCAGAGCTGAAAATTTCATTTCCCCTCCTCCCACCTTGTCTCAGTCAAATCCATCGAACTCAGCACCGCCTTCCTAACCTGCAATCTTCTTCCCGACCTCTCCGCCCCCACCCCAGTCTGGCCTATCACCCTCACCTTGACCTCTTTCCACCTATCACATTTCCGACGCCCCTCCCCCAAGTCCCTCCTCCCTACCTTTTATCTTAGCCTGCTGGACAAACTTTCCTCATTCCTGAAGAAGGGTTTATGCCCGAAACGTCGATTCTCCTGTTCCCTGGATGCTGCCTGACCTGCTGCGCTTTTCCAGCAACACATTCCAATCCAGTGAGGGAAGTTGGAAGATTTAAGCTGCTATCTTTTTGACGAGAGCCTACTAAGTGAAGGCCTGTCTGTCCTCTAATGTAGACATAGAAGAGCCAATGGCACTATTTTTAATAAGAGTTATAGATACATAGAAAACACAGTAAGATTTCATGCACAGAAGGTAGTCGTCTGGCACATTATGTCCATACCAGTCGATGAATACCTCGTCACACTAATCCCACTCTCCAAATTTTGATTCCTAAACCCATTGACTGTTCCACCGCATGTTTTAATGTGATTATGGTTTTTGCCTGTATTACCCTTTGAACTCGTGGGTTCCAGAACCTCACCACTGATGAGAAAGTTGTTCCAGGTGTCATAGTCAATATTTTTTCAATAATTAGTACAGCATTTCTTTTTGTGGGAGCTTGCTACATGTAAATTGCCTGCTATGTGTCAACACTGACTGTACTTCCAAAGTACTTTATTGGCTGTAAAGCATTTTGGATCTTTCTGTGGCCATAACAGTTACTATATAAATGCAATTTAATTTTAATAACTCAATAGTTACTCATAGAAATCTAATGTTATATCACTGGGATGCTTTTTTGCCATTATTATGGCAATAATGTTTTTTTCAAATTTAAAAAAAAGTTATGATATTTCAGCTACTTTAATCCCATGTGTATCACTGATGATTTGTATTTACTCTGTGGAAATTTTAATTGAGTAGAAGATTTTACTGCATTTTACTTTCTGATTTGCTGTTTGAGAATACTTCAGTGTAATTGGCTGCCAACTCCCTGCGGTGATATCACTGTTACTGTATGCCTAGTGTTTGTCTTGATCTTGCACATATCAAGAAAGGGAAACTTCATGCCTCAGAGATCACTAGATAGCAGAAAATCCCTTTAATACTTCAAAGTACTCTTTTGGTATGATCCTAGATATTGAATATTGTTAGATATTATTACTGGAGCGAATCATAGATTTACATTTAAATAGTTCCCATTTCTGTCTTTGTTCACTCCTTTCCTCAGCAATATTTTGTGTTTGATTTTGTCTACTTTCTGTGGTTTTATTTACCCTAATGAAGAAGAGCATATCTTCTCAACATCACAACTATTGATCTCACCCTGCTTGGCTGTTGTATGGAACCCCCTACGTGTTAACCCCTTAAAGCCAAATACATAACAATATTGTCAAATTTGATGGAATTTTAATGCATTTACTTTAGGGGAAATTTGGCATGTTAATATGCTGCAGTTTTTCTTATCTGCGATGTTTTGTGTTATGTTGCTGAAAATATTACTGATGAAATACTTAGCAGTTGTAGTAAAATCATGCGTATACTTAGGATGAAGAAGATTATGAGTACCACATATGCTTGGTCCAGTTCTTGTTGGATTCATTTGGATATCAAAGTTGAAACTTTATTGCTGGAACAGCACAGCAGGTCAGGCAGCATCCAGGGAACAGGAGATTCGACGTTTCGGGCACAGGCCCTTCTTCAGGAATGAGCAGAGAGTGTTCAGCAGGAGAAGATAAAAGGTAGGGAGGAGGGACTTGGAGGAGGGGCGTTGGAAATGTGATAGGTGGAAAGAGGTCAAGGTGAGGGTGATAGGTCGGAGTAGGATCCTACTCCGACCTATCACCCTCACCTTGACCTCTTTCCACCTATCACATTTCCAACGCCCCTCCTCCAAGTCCCTCCTCCCTACCTTTTATCTTCTCCTGCTGAACACTCTCTGCTCATTCCTGAAGAAGGGCCTGTGCCCGAAACGTCGAATCTCCTGTTCCCTGGATGCTGCCTGACCTGCTGTGCTGTTCCAGCAATAAAGTTTCAACTTTGATCTCCAGCATCTGCAGACCTCACTTTCTCCTTTAGAAGGCAGTGCCTTTCATTTGGGAATTGGATGATTATCTGAAATGAGATTTACAGGGTTTATTGAGAATAAGGTAGGGAGCAGTGCGAAATGAATTGCACTTGCAGAGAGTTGGTATAGACACAATGGGTTAAGTGCACCTCCTGCTATGTTGTAACCACTATTATATTTATTATTCTTCGTTACGATGTCATCCATAAGTTTTTTTATTCACTTGTTAGCTAGCCATCATCTATTGCCTGTCCCTAGCTGCCCTTGAATGGTGTGGCTTGCTCGGCCATTTCAGAGGGCAGTTGAGAGTCAACACAAATGCTATAGGTCTGGAGTCACATGCAGCAGGTCAGACGAGGTGAGGATGGCAGATTTTCTTCGTTGAAGGACATTAATGAGCCAGACGGATTTTACCAACAATCAGCAATGGTTTCTTAACTCCAGATTCTTGGAGTTTTGTGAAACATTACCTTTATTTTGCAACTACTCGTAAAGGTCTCCATAACCAAAAGAGGAGGAACATAATGAAAGTTTACTAGATTAACTCCTAAAGTAAGAGAGACATTCTGTGAGGCGAGGTTGAGTAAGAATGGTCCTACATGCTCTGGAATTTAGAAAAAAATTGTCTGTCACTAAAGTCTACAAGATTCCAATGCGCTGACTCATACGGAGAGATTTTTTCCCCTGGCTGGAAAGGCTGAACTAGAAATTGTCAACTACGCTCAGAGAGTTCTGAATATTTTGAATTCTTTTTGCCAGAGGGCTGTGGATGCTGATCATTGAGTACATTCAAAGCTCTGATCCTGAGTTTTTTTGGCCTCTAAGGGAATCAAGGACTCTTACAGCTACATGGAAAAATTGCATTATAATTAAAGATCAGTTATGATTTTGCTCATTAATTTAGGAGGCTTGGGCACTTATGAGTGGAGGATTAGTTGAAGGGGGGTGGTTGGGAGGTAGGGAGACTCAGATGGGATGGCACAGGCAAATGGCTCATTTTTGCTCTTCATTTTTATATTCTTAAGTGAAATATTTGGCAGTTCCTGATTCCAATAGGAAAAGTGTTGCAACTCCCCACACATTTAGCACAAAAGTTGTTAAGTTCTGTGAAAAATAAAACACATTCAGGCTTTATCTATTAAGGTATCTTGTTCATTACAAGTGTGTTTAAAGAAAAAATTAGCTTTTTTTTTGTTGTGGTGAGTTGATCTGATCATCTGGAATGCACGGCTTGAAATGTTGGTAGAAGCAGATTAAACAATAACATTCCAGAACAGAAGTGGATAAATTCTTGAAAAGGAGTGATCTGCAGAATCACGAGCAAAGAGTAGGGTTGTGGAACTAACCGGATAGCTCCTTTTGAGTGCACTACAAGCACAACAGACTGAATATTGTTTGTGCTGTATTAAGCCATGAATAACGCAAAGAAAGAGTCTGCATCTAAACTGTATATTATCAGGTCTTTGAGGTATTATGACCTTCCTTAGAAATGTATTTACTGCTGTAAAGTAGCAACCAGGATAGCAAATTACTTATGGTCAGGTACCACAAGTAGCAAATCAGATGAATGAATGGTAAATATTCTGGTGTTAGATTAGGGGACTATGTCTGAGAGAACATTCTTCTTCCAATAGAGCCATGGGATGTCTTATGTCCATGTGAACCATTAGAAGCGAAAGAACGTTCACCCATTTCATATCCCATCTGAAAGATGGAACACTCCTCAACTCAACAATGTACAATAAAATATACTCCATATTAACTGTTATTTTACTAAGAATTATAAATACTAGACAGCTCAATGAGCTGGACTCTGAGCTTCAAACATTTCAACACATCTGGAAAGGGGAAGAGTTACCTGGATGCTGTGTTTCAGGAGACAGTCACACCCCTTCGACTAACTAACTTGAATTTGGCCAGTGGTCAGGGACAGGAGGGTGTGGCTGTCAGTGAGGCAGCTCGAGGGATCCAGGAGATAGAGTTGCAGAAACCTCAGCCCCTGTCCTTGTACAACAGGGTCAAGAGTTTTGCTCCCTGTGTGGATAGCAATGGGGACTGCAGGGAGGATGAGCCGACTGACCACACCACTGTCGTGCAGGGAGCCATTAGAGAGAGAAGAGAAATGTTATTGTAATTGTATAGTTAGAGGTACAGACACTGTTCTCTGAGACCAGGATCGAGAGTGCCAAACGTGTTGCCTGCCTAGTGCTCGGATTCAGGATATCTCATCTGGGCTGCAGAGGAACTTGGAGTGGGAGGGTAAAGATCCAGTGGTCATGGTCCACATAGGTACCAACGACAATGATAAAACTAGGGCAGACATTCTGCTAAGGGTCCATGAACAGCTAGGAGCTATCAACAAACACATCGACCTGGACCCACTGCAGCGGACAGCTGGAACTGACAACCGGAAGTGGCAGAGACAAACCACTATAAATACCAGAGGAAACATCACAGAAGCACTTCACAGGAGGCTCCCAAGCACTGAGGATGTCACCTAGATAGGGGACGAAATGTCTGCAACACAAATTCCGAGCTCGGCGAACAGAACCACAACAACGAGCACCCGAGCTACAAATTTTTTCACAAACTTTGAGCTAAATTAAAAAGCAGAACCAAAAAGGTTATAGTCTCTGCATTACTACCCGAGCCACCAGCTAATTGGCACAAGGTCAATCAGATTAAGCAGGTAAATGCATGGCTGAAAGATTGGTGTAGGAGAAATGGTTTTGAATTCATGGGACACTGGCATCTGTACTGGAGAAGAAGGGACCTGTTCCGATGAGCGAATTAGGGTCAGATGGTGCAGATTCCATGTGGGTAGAATTGAGGAATTGGAAAGTTTAAAATAAACATAGTTGGTGTACAGGCCTCCAAACAGTAGTCAGGAGCTGGGGTGCAAGATACATCAGGAGATAGAAAAGACGTGTAGGAAAGGCAAAGTTACAGTGATCATTGGGGATTTCAATATCCAGGTGGACTGGGAAAATCAGGTTGGCAGTAGAATGCAAAAAAGGAATTTGTGGAATGTCAATGAGATGGCTGTTTGGAGCAGCTTGTAGTGGAGGCCACTAGGGAGTGTTGTGCAATGAGACAGACTTGATAAGGGAGCTTGAGGTGAAGGAACCCCAGAACCCCAAGGAGGCTGTGATCATAATATGATTGAACTTACTCTGCAATTTAAGAGGCAGAAGATAGAATCAGAGGTAATGATATTATGGCTGAATAAAGGCAACTATAGAAGCACGAGGGAGGAGCTGGGTAAAATTGACTGGGAAAGGAGTCTAGCAGGAAAGACAGTGGAATAGCAATGGCAGGAGTTACTGGGAGTAATTCAGGAGACACAGCAGAGATTCAGCCTGAGGAAAACAAAGCACGTTGCAGGGAGGCTGAGGGAACATTGGCTGACTAGGGAAGTCAGGGATAGCATAAAACCAAAAAAGAAAGCATACAGTGTGGCGAAGGGCAGTGGGAAACTAGAGGATTGGGAAGCTTACAAAGGCCAACAGAGGGCAACAAAAACAAAATAAAGAGAAGCTTAAATATGATAGTAAGCTAGCCAGTAATATAAAGGAAGATTGTAAGAGTACCTTTAGATATATAAAGGGCAAAAGAGAGGCAAAAGTGGACATTGGGCCACTGGAAAATGACACTGCAGAGATAGCAGTGGGGAACAAGGAAATAGCTGAGGAACTGAAATAATCACTTCATATCAGTCTTCACAGTGGAAGACACAAGTAATATCCCAAAAATTCAAGAGAGTGAGGGGGCAGAGCTGAGTATGGTGGCCAACGCCAAGGAGAAGGTGCAAGAAAAACTGAATGGCCTGAAGGTGGATACATCACCTGGACCAGATGGACTACACCCCAGAGTTCTAAAGGAGATAGCTGAAGAGATAGTAGAGGTGTTAGTGATGATCTTTCAGGAATCACTAGAATCAGGGAGGGTCCCAGAGGACTGGAAAATCTCTAACGTGCCATCCCTTTTTATAAAGGGAGTAAGGCAAAAGAAGGAAAATTACAGGCTGATTAGCCTAACCTCGGTTGCGGGTAAGATCCTGGAATCCATTGTGAAGGATGAGATTTCAGAATACTTGCAAATGTATGGTAAAACAGGGCAAAGTCAATATGGTTTCATCAAGGGGAGGTCACGTCTGACAAATCTGCTAGAATTCTTTGAGGAAGTAATGAGCAGGTTAGACCAAGGAGAGCCAATGGATGTTATCAACTGGATTTCAAGAAGGCTTTGACAAGGAGCCGTACAGGAGGCTGCTGAGTAAGATAATGGCCCATGGTGTTAGAGGCAAGGTGCTAGCATGAATAGAACATCAGCTGCCTAGCAGAAAGCAGAGAGTGGAGATAAAAGGGTCCTTCTCAGGATGGCAGTTGGTGATAAGTGGTTTTCCGCAAGGCACAGTGTTGGGTCTGCAAAATTTCACTTTATAGATTAACGATCTAGATGAAGGAACTGAGGACATTCTGGCTAAATTTGCAGATAATACAAAGATAGATAGAGGGACAGGCAGCATTGAGGAGGTGGGGAGGCTGCAGAAACAATTTGGACAGGTTAGAAGAGTGGGCAAAGAAATGGCAGATGGAATATAACGTGGGAAAATGGGATGTCATGCACTTTGATAGGAAGAATAGAGGCATGGACTACTTTCTAAATGGGGAGAAAATTCAGAAATCTGAAACGCAAAGAGACTTGGGAGTTCTGTCCAGGATTCTCTCAAGGTAAACTTGCAGGTTGAGTTAGCAGTTAGGAAGGCAAATGCAATTATGGCATTTATTTTGAGACGGTTAAAAGTAGGGATGTCCTTCTGAGGCTCTATAAGGTTCTGGTCAGACCACATCTGGAGTATTGTGTGCAGTTCTGGGTCCCATATCTCAGGAAGGATGTACTGGCCTGAGAGTGTGTTCAGAGGAAGTTCATGAGAATGGTCCCAGGAATGAAAAGCTTAACATATGAGGAACGTTTGAAGATTCTGGGTTTATATTTGATGGCATTTAGAAGGATGAGGGCAGGATCAAAATGAAACTTACAGATTACTGAACGGCCTGGATAGAGTGGATATTGGGAAGATGTTTCCATTGGTTGAAAAGACTAGGACATCGCCTTCGAGTAAAGGGAAGACCTTTTAGAACAGAGATAAGGAGAAACCTTTTCAGCCAGAGAATGGTGAATCTATGGAATTCATTACTACAGAAGGCTGTGAGGCCAGGTCATTAAGTATATTTAAGATTGAGAGTATCAAGGTTTTGAGTATCAAGGGGATCAAGGGTTACGGGGAGAAAGCGGGAGAATGGGGTTGAGAATCTTATCAGCCATGATTGAATGATGGAGCAGACTTGATGGGGTGAATAGCCTAATTTCTGCTCCTATGTCTTATGATTCAATTTTTACAGTGTTAATTCTTCCTTTACCAGGAAAAACTCCTCTCTGCAAACACAGCACATGTTTTGAACTGCTGTCTTCAATATCACTTTGGTTGCTAGACTAATGAAGTACAGCAATGTCAAAGTATTGTACTGAACTAATAACCTCGGTTACAAGTTCAAATCCCACTAGATAAGCAATGAAACAGAATTCCATTTTTGTAGTAATCTGTGTCCACAATAGAAATCCTTGTGATCTAACTCTCTCATCTAGTGGTTCCATTTCTTCTTCATTTACTCTTGTGCACAATATGTTGCGGTCTACAGATATGGTCTAAAATTGACTTTTGGGTGGGAGAAAGAAATATAACTTGGTCTATGTTGGAAGGGTATGCACATTAGAAACACCCTGCTTTATCACAGTTTGATTTATCACAGTTGAGATGGATTGTATTCAGACTGCCCAGTCTGTCTTACACATCTGTTTCTGGTGGCTTTACAGTACAGTTGAGGTTATGGTAGACTGCAATTGATGATCCACAGCATCCTGTGTGTTGATGATGAACTTCATAGCTGTCCATACAGCTGTGCTGTGATGCTTTCAGCACCAGTAACAGAATAGCATTTCTTCTGCCACATCCATCAAGGCAGCACTGTTTTTGTGCACTTGTAAAAGGATGGTTGGAGATCATTGTCCTCCTTCCAAAGTGGACACTAGCCCTCAAGCAACGCTCATCTGGTTTGACCCATAAATCAATGCTAGCACACCTACATGAAATCAGAGGTGAGTCTCCTGGTCCAGGTGTAGTAGCCTATCCAGCTGCAATGTTAGATGTGGCTGAATCCTGAAAAAGTGATGACCACCGACATGCACCCATGGACACCCGAATGTAAACTAATATAAAGGAATTGTAATATTATTATGAGAAACAGACCTGTAGTGAGGATTCAGTTGACAGTTAAATCATTCAAGCTGCACACTAATGATTGGTTATGTGTGATAACTAATGCCTGTTTACTTGAAATTCTGAGCACGTCTGTAACCAAAACCCCACCAGGGATGTAATCAGCAGGATCTTGCCCTGCTGACCTCAGAGTTTCATAAAGTTACATCATTTATACATTTTTAATTTATTAAAACATGCACTGTATCACTAACCTGGTGCTCCATCTGATGCTGTTGTAAGTTAGCTAAGCTATCACCAGTGATGGACATTCCACTCTCATAACCAATGATTTTGTTTTCAGTCACCATCAGTAAATCGCACATTTCCTGTAATTTCTTGTTACACTCTCCTTGCTTTTCTTCGAATGCCTGTTTTGCCAATGCATAGAAAAAACACACCATCTCAGTTATTTTGCTCTCATTTCTTGCTAAGGCAGTCTTTTCCTTCCCTACAATAAATATCTATGCTAATTCACCAGTGTATGCTGCAAACACGATAGCAGTTAACCATACAAGTGAAGAAGATGGGTTACGATAAATTTGATTAAATAAATGAGTGTATCTCACGAAGGAGTTAGCTCCACCAGTGTCACGTCCACACAATTGTCATGCAAGCAGAAAGATAACAGCTGTCTTTTAATTTGCTTTGTTCAGATGGCTTTAGGCTTCAGGTTTTTTTCTCAAGAGACGAGAGGGAGAGAGAGAGAGAGAGAAAAAGAGAGAGAGAGACTGTGAATGAATAATACAGCAAGCAGTCTTCTGTAAAAAGATCTACAGAGCAGCGTTAGCCACATTGTG
Organism: Chiloscyllium plagiosum; assembly: GCF_004010195.1. Lineage (NCBI taxonomy): Eukaryota > Metazoa > Chordata > Chondrichthyes > Orectolobiformes > Hemiscylliidae > Chiloscyllium > Chiloscyllium plagiosum. Next base: position 42,778,951 of record NC_057712.1, read on the forward strand.
GAAAGTATTTGAATTTCAAGCAGTGCTTTTTTTAAACAAAAAATATTTTGAGCGCTCATCAACCTGCTTAACGTTATGTAAATGATGAACCCATGCAGTGACATGCTGCAAATTACTTACAAAGTGTGGCATGATACCAGGATTAAATAACCACATTGCTTCATTTGATGCATTAATGAAATTCACACACATTCCATTTGCAATATATTTCACACTACGTGAAGCTCAAGAAAATTACACTGAAGTGCATCGAGATGTGTAGGAGCCACAATCTTCAGAAAACAGCATCAAACTCCAAGACACTTCATCACTGAGTGACTGACATTGGAGTTCTGATCACATGAGAGATTATGAGTACCTGACATATCATGGCTAAGAGACGGAGTGATATTTTAAATATCCTCTGGCTTCAGAAACAATTGTTTCCGATGATGGTCATCAATAGAAATGTTAACTCTTCTCCATGTATTTCCAGCAGTTGCAGTATTTTATTTCTGTATTGGTTAACACTTCCTAGGCACTTTGATCTCAGCTCAGAGATGTATTTTCCAAGACATTGATGCAATGACAAGGGATGAGAATTCTACTTGCGTAAACTTGGTGAGCTCTTGACCTGGCTAATAAGCACCTTCTTGCAGAATTCTGCATTAGCAGTAACACCTTATGTGCAGAAATGAAGAACTTAAATTTATGTCCATCATTTGTTCTGTGAATCAAATGATCTAACTATGCAGCAGGTTGATGCAGCACAGAACAGCAACATTTGGCTCACTGCTCGCCACAGCCATCTGGCTAATTTCATGTCCCTGCTCTTTTGTCATAGCGTTGCAAATCTTTTCTTTACATGTGTGAATCCAAGTTACAATTTGTCCCCTTTCTACTTCTATCACTCTCTAAAGCAGTGCATTCCAGATCAGAATTTCAGACTGCCACATTTAAAATAAAATTGTCACCTCTTCCCTGGTTTGTAAACCTATACTTTCTGCTGGCCAATGGAAACTGTTTTGACGTACTTTATCTCTGCAGTCTAAGTTGACCAGGTTTATAGCACGACCCCAAAGTCATGGCTTTTGCTCAGGTATGAGTCAGTTCTCCATTTTTAGCCATGGTATGCTGTACTTGCATTAGTAGTCAGTTTCAATTTTTCATTATAGCTGGCTCAAGGGATTAAACAGGCAATATAGTTGTGTTGCAAAATGCAAGTGTGTTTAAGACACAGCCACTCTGTGAATCAGACACAGATGACATTTCAAAATGGTAAACCCTCTACACCCATCCAGTGACTTACTTTTATGCTCGATGTATAGGTTGCACCAAAGTTGGAGAGATTTTGCAAGGACTCAGAGACTGATTTATACACTGACATCTACAGGGTCCACTTTCATAATTTTGACTCTATCTAGATCCTTTCTTTCCCTTCAAAAAAAACTTCTAAAATCTTATTTCCAAACTGATGAAGCATTTTTATCAAATACTAAACATTTGCTGTGAACTAAAATACGCTTTCATTAATGCCTTAATATTGGCAACTGTTATTAGACAATTATATGACATTTGCAGATTTTTGAGGGGACTTATTTTGAAGGATAGAAGCAAAGAAGATGAGGAAGCACCAAATTATAAAGCTAAGGTATCTATATTCCTTTACCTCTCACTGATGAATGTCAGCAACACCTCCATTTTACATTTCCTTGTTGTTTTCAAATCACACCATAGCCTTGCTCTTCTTTATCTTCTGTAACTTTCTCCATTTCTACTATCCCCCAAGATATCAACATTCCTCCAATTCTGGCATTTTGCTCTCCCTGATTTCCTTTGCTTCATAATTGCCACCCATCATATTGACTGTATACCCCTTAGCTCTAGGTTTTCTCCCTGAGGTTCAACTCCTCTCCAGCTTTTCTTCATGTGAAAGATGGTCCATAAAACCTCTCTGAGTAAGCATTTGGTCACCTGTATGTCCTAATTTCACCTAAGGGAGCTCAATGATAATCAATGTCTGGTAATGCCCCTGGTAACTGCCATGGGAATAAGTTAAGGGTTGATATAAGTACAAGATGACTTTACTGATGACAGAGGTTCATCTAAGTCCTGTGTGTCATCATGTTTTGAGGTATATCAACAGTTTGAATTAACTATAGGAACAGAGGCTTCAGATCATCTCAATCCCAGTGTTCAAGGAATGTTGATAAAGGAGAACATTCCATAAACTTCATAGAAGCATGTTGCAGACAATCTTGTTATGTATCATGCCAAGTGTCCACAATCAAGTAACTCAAACCTTCTGATCATCCAGCTCTAATCTGGTCTGTAATTGAAGATTCAAAGCCTCCACCTGTACTGTTAATCTTTCCATCACACTTTTAAACAATGTCTGGGTACTATTCAAATGTTTGAGTAGTTTCCTGTTCTCCTGTGGAGAGAAGTCCACTGCGTGCTCAGAAACAAAGAACTGTATATCAAATGCAGTAGTATCAAGCTGAATTTTCAAATTGGTCAAGGTTTTCTCCAAATCCTGCAAGAAGAAGGGAATGGTGTCAATAGTTATATTCTACAGAATGGTTTATGTAAAAATAACAGTGAGGTTATCAGAATTCACTGTTGTTAAAGGATAAATTGAACAGCAACTTCCAATGACTACACATGCACTGTCAAATATGGAAATAATGAAAATGTAGTCGGATATCTATTGTTACTCCACAGAAGTCACAACATTGGTAGAAGAAAGTGAGTACTGCAGATGCTGCAGAACAGAGTCAAGAGTGTGATCCTGGAAAAGCACAGCAGGTCAGGCAGCATCCCAGGAGCAGGAGAATTATGTTTCAGGTATAAGCCCTTCATCAGGAATGCTGATGACTCCTGATGAAGGGCTTAAGCCCGAAACGTCGATTCTCCTCCTCCTGGGATGCTGCCTGACCTCTGTGTTTTTCCAGCACCACACTCTTGACTCACAACATTGGTTCCCCACCAAAATACTCAACATGGAAGGCATGAGGCTAATCATATGTACTTACAATATAACTAATACTCCAGAAAATATTAGGACTTGTCCACCCAAGTATAAGTGTATATATAGCAGCATAATAACTTTCAATTGCTATCAAACTCCCTGGTATTACATTTTTTTTTATAAGTATGGAGATTCACGTTTGTTGAAACTTTATTGCTGGAACAGCACAGCAGGTCAGGCAGCATCCAGGGAACAGAAGATTCAACGTTTCGGGCACAGGCCCTTCTTCAGGAATGAGCAGAGAGTGTTCAGCAGGAGAAGATAAAAGGTAGGGAGGAGGGACTTGGAGGAGGGGAGTTGGAAATGTGATAGGTGGAAAGAGGTCAAGGTGAGGGTGATAGGTCGGAGTAGGATGGAGGCGGAGAGGTCAAGAAGAAGACTGCAGGTCAGGAAGGCGGTGCCGGGCGGGAAGGATCCGGCTGAGACAAGGTGGGCACCTTCCCTTGCAACCGCAGGAGGTGCAACACTTGCGCCCACACCTACTCCACCGAGGATATGCAGGTCATTGGACTCATCCACCGCCAAACCACAACAACCCGACGGTCGGAGGAGGAGCGTCTTATCTTCCGATGGGGCTTTGGAGAGAAGTGAGGGGGGAGGTGTGGGCGCAAGTGTTGCACCTCCTGCGGTTGCAAGGGAAGGTGCCGGGAGTGGTGGTTGGGTCGGTGGGGGGTGTGGATCTGACAAGGGAGTCGCGGAGGGAGTGGTCTCTACGGACAGCTGATAGGGGAGGGGAGGGAAATATATCCTTGGTGCTGGGGTCTGTTTGGAGGTGGCGGAAGTGACGGCGGATGATGCGCTGTACATGGAGATTGGTGGGGTGGTAGGTGAGGACCAGTGGGGTTCTGTCCTGGTGGCGGTTGGAGGGGCGGGGCTCAAGGGCGGAGGAGCGGGAAGTGGAGGAGATGCGGTGGAGGGCACCGTCGACCACGTCGGGGGGGAAATTGCCTGGAGATTCACTCCTTCTGATTTAATGTTGGAGGTTTAAAGATTTTATTTCAAAAAGTAATTAGTTTTGTTTTTCTTTCTCTTCATCACATCTTTCATTGCATCTCTCCATAAAATCATGTTCAAAAGTAAAATATGAATTCAATTATTCTAACTTCCTAGTTCAGACTCTATGGCTCAGTCAGGATTCTTCAGTCAGGTTGGTAAAATTGAGTTATAGCTACTTGCCCTGTTTAGACAGGTCCATATCTCCTGAACTGGACAGTGTAAACTCTAATTACTTCAAACTGCAGTGCAAGACCTCACAGAAAGCCTGTGGACAAATCTAAATGTCAAAATGGCGAGCGCTATTCATTCTTTACTAACCATAAAGTCAAGCCAATATCTTTTATAACCATTAAACACACAAAGCACACTTTTGCAACCAAAAATATAAATCAAAATATCAGAACTATTTTAATTTGAGAAGAGGTGATACGGGCTATCCCACTTTGTTGGATGCAAGTGCAATGGAAACAACTCAATAAGAGCCATGCAGACATCATGCCAACAGAAGCCTCCTTATTAACACCAGCATGTCAAATTGGTTGGTTCCCAAAAATAATAAATGCCAAACCTGCTCTTGCTACTGCCACCCACACCTAGTGTTCTGACTCTTCCAGCTCAGGTGAATGTGGTGCTAAGAAGCCATTTAATAGCAGCAATAATTCCATCTAATTTCAATTCTACCAAAGACATCAAAAAATAGATATGGCATTTTCTTCTACAGTTATTGTCTAACATGCCTGGCACCAGTCTCTTGGCTGAACCTGCCAGCATACCACTCCCCTCACCTCCATCCAGGGCCCCAACAGTTCTTCCAGGTGATACAGAGGTTGACTTGCCTCTCTTTCAACCTACTTTATTGCATCCGGTGCTCCTGATGTAATCTTCTTAAGGAAGACTAAGTAAACTTAGGGAATGGTTCACCGAGCATCTCAGCCGGGCCCATAGGGGTCGACTAGTCCTCCCAGTCACTGCCCGCTTTAATTCCCCTCCTCATTCCCTTTCTGACAGGACCATTCTTGGCCTCCTCCATTGCCACAATGAACCAAACTGCAAATTGGAGGAACAATACCTCATCTGCTGCCTGGAGGACTCAACATTGAGTTCTCCAATTTCAAATAACCTCCCTTCTTTCCCTGACTCCCTTCTCAGACCCTCCCCTTCCCTTTTGCTCTTCCCTGCCACCTACCGGATTCATTCTGCCCATTGACCAACCAGGTCTAATCCTCTGCTTGTCTACACCAATCCCGGTTTTACCACATTGCTCCTGCCACCCCCTTTTTCTGCAGCTCACTTCCACCCACCGCCAGTCCTGAAGAAGGGTTACACCCGAAACCTCAACTTCTCCACCCCTGATGCTGCCTCGTTTGCTGAGTTCTTCCACCTTCCTGCGTGTCTACCTTGAATTCCAGCATCTGCAGCTTTTTTGTCTCTATACCTACAGCATGACAAATGGAGGGTGTTGGGTTGCTAATACAAGTTGGTAGGCTTCCAGATCAAAGTTTTATTTTCAGAAAGATTGCTTAGTTAATTTGAAATTTGCTCTAGATTATGCTTAAGTATATCGTACTGAAAGTGTTGATAGGATGCACAATCTCAGGTCACTGAAATTAATGTAATCAGACCCTATATATGACAAACTCCAATCAAGGGAGTTACGACAGTCAGTTGTGGGTCAGTGGGTACTACTCCTCCCCAAAGACTCAGAATGTTGGGTGTTCAAGTCCAGCTCCAAAGACTGGTGACCACGAGTCCTGCTGACACTTCAGTGCAGTACCGAGGGAGTGCTGCAGTACCGAGGGAGTGCTGCATTTCCGCTACTGCAATCTTTCACATGAGATATTATGCTGAATCTCTGATGCTATCAGGTGCAGGTACATGGCAGGTACATGTCATTGAACTCTTTTTGTTGTCCTGACCATTATTTACTTCTAAGACCATAAGACATAGGAACAGAAGCAGGCCATTCAGCCCATCAAGTATGGTCTACCATTCAAAGTAATCATGGCTGGCCTAATAATCCTCAACACCACTTTTTTTTTTGCCTTAGCTCCATGATCCCTGATTCCCTTGCTGATTAAAAATCCAGGAGAGAGATGCTGGAGATCAGAGTCGAAAGTGTGTTGCTGGAAAAGCACAGCAGGTCAGGTAGCAACTGAGGAACAGAAGAATTCCTGACGAAGGGTTCTGGCCTGAAATGTCGATTCTCCTGTTCCTTAAATGCTGCCTGACCTGCTGTGCTTTTCCAGCAACATACTCTCGACTCTGATTGAAAATCCATGCCTGCCTTATTTATACTTACTGACTCAGCTCCTTTAGCCCTCCGAAGTAAGAAATTTGACAGATTCACTCTCCTCAGAGAAGAAATTTCTCCTCACCTCGGTCTTAAATGGGTGCCTCCTTACTCTGAGCTTAGGCCCTCTGGTCTTAGACTCTTCCACAAGGGGAAACAGCCTTTCCGCAACTGCCCTGTAAAGTCCCCTAAGAATTGTATATGCTTCAATATGGTTTCCTCTCATTCTCCTAAACTCCAATAAGTAGAATTCCAATCTACTCAACCTCTCCTCATAAGGCAGACCCTAAACACGCAGGATCGGCTGAGTAAATCTTCTCTGGGCTGCCTCCAATGCCTGTTTACTTTTCTTTAGAAAGGAGGCTCAAAACTGTACACAGTCATTAAGCTATGTCTGACTAGTAACTTGTATGGTTTTAACAAGATTTCTCTGTGTTTAAAATCCCTTCCCTTTGAAATAAAGACCAACATTCCATTTGTCTTCTCTACTGAACTAGTATGCTAGCTCTTTGTGCCCTTTTCTCTGATCAAATTACAGTGAAAGAACTTGTAGCATATTCATGTTAAAAATACTGTGTAAATCCAAAATGTTACAACATAATTCACTCCTGCAAAACCAACATTTTAAAAACTTTAGTCTCATTAGCTCCAGTGTAAGTATAACCATTTTCGAGAGTTACAGAATTTGCCTGCAACACTTGCCTTGCGTTGCTGTATACAGCTTTCAACAGTTTCCAAATCACTGGACATGTCTGGGAACAGAGTTTCTAAGGCGGTTGCATTTTCTTGTATGTGAGTGGACAGATGATCCAGTGTGGTAAGGAGCTCCTGATGCATCGCCTTGATCTTAGACTGAAAAGCAGAATAGAAATGTCAATCAGTTTGTATTAAAACCAGAGGACGGTATGGCCCAGATGGAGCCATTGTTAAAATCATTAATCACAGATGGCATCTAAACTCAAAACAAACCCATTAACCATTTGCATTAATGTAATTTTCAAAACTGCGGCTCCTAGAATGCTCTGGTTATTTTGAGTAGAAACAGTTGGAGGCTAGTGTTTTATTGGCAAGTGATTGATCTCAGCAGACAATATGATCAGCAACAGACCCACAGTCACAGGACACAAGTGGAATTCCACCAGTTATTGTTTATAATGCAGGATATCGAACTCTGAATACAAAACAGGCATTCCTGGACAAGTTATCGGAACATCTGAAAAAGGCCCTTTAGTCTTGAGTTTTCATCATCATTCATTAAAGTTGGACTGACTTGAACCTTAACAGCATTGACACCACTTTGCTTTACCACTTTTTTTTCCTTGGTAGCTTTACCTTACAAAAATCTACCTCCAACAATTTGGGGGTGTGCGTGTATACAGATTTACAGAGGACCCCACAAAACGTGAGTCAGGAGACAGCCCAACAATAATAAAGTGCTCCTTATAATTTTGAAAGTAACACAGAAAGTCTAAACTCGAAGTATTCATTTTGACATAATAGAGGAGGATCATTTGTAAAATATTTGGAAAGGCAATACAACAGACCTGTTCTATTTCAATGGCACTTGACAGGGCCTCGACCCTGCTCGCACACACATCAATCATGTCCCGGAGAGACGTTTGTAAATCTTTACAGTCAGTTTCCAAATTCTTCTGTAATGGTTCATCAGGATCCAGGTGAACACTATCCAGAAATTTCTCGGCAGCTTTCAGATCGCGTGTTACTGACTCCTCCAGCTCACACTTTACTAACTGGAAAACAGGTTTACATGAACAATTCCACATGACAGACCATGAGAATTTACTCATTTACAGTATGACATAAGGGTCTTAACAAAACATCATTCGACAGGTACATCTAAAATCAGCTGACTTTAATGGGATAAAGAAATAAGGACAGTCCTGGGACAGAGAGAAGGCATCCAGATGCAGAGTCAGAGAGATGTGTTGGGGCAAAGAGGAGAGAATGTGGGACAAAGACAGAGAGAGGGACAGTAAGAGAGTCAGTGTGAGGGGGATACAGACAACGATGGATGTGACAGCATTGGAAAGGGTGCAGAGGAGATATCCCCTTCCCTGGTATGGAGGGAAGGTCTCATGAAGAAAGGCTGAGGGACTTGAGGCTTTTTTCGTTAGAGAGAAGGAGATTGAGAGGTGTCTTAATAGAGGCATACAAGATGATCAGAGGATTAGAAAGGGTGGACAGTGAGAGCCTTTTTTCTCGAATGATGATGGTTAGCATGAGGGGACATAGCTTTGAATTGAGGGGTGATAGATGGCCTCTCTCTCTTTAAAGACAGTAATTTCCCCTCCCACGTGGTTGAATATGTCTTCCAACGCATCTCATCCACATCCCGCACTTCTGCCCTCAAAAGCCCCCCCTCCAACCGCAACAAGGACAGAACCCCCTGGTCATCAGCTTCCACCCCACCAACCTCTGCATAAACTGCATCATCCCCCAACATTTCCGCCAGCTACAAACAGACCCCACCACCAGGGATATATTTCCCTCCCCACCCCTATCCGCTTTCTGCAAAGACCGCTCCCTCAGTGACTACCTGATCAGGTCCACGCTCCCCAACAACCCACTCTCTCCATCTGGCACCTTCCCATGCCATCACAGGAATTGCAAAACTTACGCCGACATCCCCCCCTCACCTCCGTCCAAGGTCCCAAAGGAGCCTTCCACATCCATCAAAGTTTCACCTGCACTTCAACATATGTCGTTTATTGCATCTGCAGTCTCCTCTACATTAGGGAGACTGGACACCTTCCCACAGAGCTCTTTCGGGAACATCTTCATGATATCCGCACCAATAAACCCCATGGCCCCGTGGCTGAACATTTCAACGCCTCCTCCCAATCTGCTGAGGGCATGCAGGTCCTGGGCCTCCTCCACCGCCACTCCCTCACCACCCGATGCCTGGAGGAAGAACACCTCATCTTCTGCTTTGGAACTCTTCAACCCCAGGGCATCAATGTGGACTTCACCAGTTTCCTCATTTCCCCTCCCCTCATCTTACCCCCGTTCCAAACTTCCAGCTCAGCACCATCCTCATGACCTGTCCTACCTGTCAATTTTCCTTCCCACCTATCCGCTCCATCCTCCTCTCCAACCTATCACCTTTACCCCTTCCTCCATCCACCTATTGCACTCCCAGCTACCTTCTCCCCAGCCCTACCCCCTCCCATTTGTCTCTCCACCCCGAGGCTTCCAGCCTCATTCCTGGTGAAGGGCTCCTGCCTGAAACGTCCATTTTCCTGTTCCTCGGATGCTGCCTGACCTGAAGTGCATTTCCAGCACCACTCTAATCACAGGCAGCACTAAGCACATAAGCATTTTGTTAAGGCGCATTCTTGAAAAATCTAGCTAAGAGACACCTGGGCACTAACCACAGACACCAAGTTTACTATTTAGTTAAACGTAGAAGGAAAAGTCAAATCCTATAGTATGCCAAACTTTTAAATTATAAACTTTATAACAATTGGTAATAATTCGCGTTCTTTTGTATCTCATGTAATTAGGTTACATAAATTAGGGAATATAAACTGCCTAACAGAATTCGAAAAAATCATTAGTGATAAGCAAATATTGTGTTTATTGGGAATTAGCGTGATGCAGCTGGCAAATATCTGGGAAGAAGTATAACTGTCAGTATTGGAATGTGATTGAATGAGGTGCCTGGTAAGATCCCAAAGATAGATGATAGAGGTGTCTGGTAAACATTATGAGATCACGGGAAGACCTAGGGCTGTCCATAGAGTTGTCCACTATTGATCGCGTGTTTATTGGATTGGATGTGGAGATTACGGGAGATCTGGTGAACAACGACATCAATGTTACATGCACTTTTTAGAATGCATCAAAATGCTGTACTTGGCTGAGAAAGGCAGACTGTCTGGTGGAAACTGTTTCCAAGAACCTCTCACATGCTGCATTGGCAAAGGGCTTGAATAATGATCGACTTGCACAGTGGCTCAGTGGTTAGCATGCTTCCTCATAGCACCAGGGACCCACTTTCAATTCCAGCCTTGGGTGACTGTGTGGAATTAACACAATCTCCAGTTTCCTCCCACAGTCCAAAGACGTACAGGTTAGGTGAATTGGCTGTGCTAAATTGCCCATCATGTGCGGGGGGGTGTCGGTTAAGTGCATTAGCCTCGGGCAATACAGGGTGAGAGGACGTGGGGTGGGTCTGGGTGGGATATTCTTCAGAGGACCTGTTGGGCCAAATGACCCATTTCCACATTATAGGTAATCTATATAGATAAGAAGACTTGTGCTATGAGACGCAGGACTCAAGTTTTCTTTTTGATATCTCTCCTCCAACAGGGGGCATAGGAGAGTTGGTGTGTGGAAGCAGGGAAAGAGTGAGAGGCAGAGAGGGAGGGAGAGAAAGAGAGAGAGATGGTGGAGGGGGAGAGAAGCATGGGCACAGAGAGAGGGAGGGAGGGAGAGAGGAGGGTGGATGGGGGAACACTTTCGCTCTCTCTCCCTCTCTTGCCCTCACGCACTCTATTGCCCTCCCTCCCTCCTTCGCCCTCTCTCCCCCTAACACCCTCTCTCCCTCTCTCGCCTTCTCTCCCTTTGTCCCTCTCTCCCTGTCTCTCGCCCTCTCTTCCTCTCTCGCCCATTCCCCT